>NC_050199.1:1544046-1610426 GCF_004126475.2 Phyllostomus discolor
TGCCCAATCCACTGAGCCACACCGGCCGGGGCATTTTGCGTAATATTTTCAGAGCTCATCCCTACTACAGTGTGCATGACGACCTCATTCCTTTTTCATGGATGTATAATATTCCACCATAGAAATAAACCCTGTTTTGTTTATCCATCCAGCCATTGATGAGGATACTTGGGTTCTTTCTACCTGAGAGTTTTAAAAAACACATCACTTAGGACACCTGGTCTAGATTACCTCCCATTTCCTCCGGCTCTAAAATTTCAGATCTGAAAAAAATCACCCCTTGCCAGTTTGGTCACAAATGCTGGGTTTGCGTGAAGCCTGCCAATCAATACATAACTAGAAGCAGGAGAGGAGATACAGGCAGGCTCTGAGAAGGAGCTGGAGAGGAATCGAAGCCATAAGAGGGGGCTGATGATAAAATTGTGACGTGCAGTGAATGACAGAAGTAGTTTTAGGTAAAAAAGAGAGGTAATGTCCAAACGGTGTTAAAAAATATGAAGCTAGTGCAATGTGAGTACATAGCATTGCACCATCAACCTGCTCCTTTTATTTAAAAATTGAACTTGAATTTGTTTCAAACCCTGGGTCTACCCCACCTTTGCCGAAATTGCGCTAGGTGTTTATTGATCAAATTTTAGTGTTTCCCACATGGTCCTAGCTGCCTGGTTACCCAGGAAGTGTTGGGTCCCACGATTTAAAGCTTCCCGCACGGACACAGGGTTTCTTTTTTTTTTTTTTTTTCTGTGAAAGCATCATGTTTATGTCTCACGGAGGCAGTCGTGAGGTTGCCCAGGGGCCCTGGGGACTGGGAAGGAATAGCACACCGGTTTCTTCCTCCTGGCAGTGGCGGGGGGGGGCAGGGGGCGGGGAGTGTCCCTGCTCCCGGGACACGGGTCGTCTTTGGGGAGTTAATTATCAGACCCAAGGATAGCACACACGCCCCACCTTGTGAGTCTGGGAGGTGCGGCTGCCACCCACCAGCTCCTGTGAGGGTGGGGTGTGTGTCTTCATCAGGCGGCGCTCCACCGGGTTGCAGGCAAACTCACGTCTTCTAGTCACTGGAAGAAAGGGACCCGTGTGGCTTGGTGGCGGAACATCGCTGCGTGGTTACCGGGAGAAGATGCTTCTGACAAAGCGTCCACTTGGGCCGTGTGGGAGGAGACGATCAATATACAGTATTCTCTCCGGGAGCGGTGGGCAGGGGGCACCCTGTGAAGGGGGGTGGTCCCGTGCAAGGGCAGGATGTGTCCCTGCGGATGCCTGGAAATCGGGGACAAGGATACACCTAACTTTGTGTGTGTGTGTGTGTGTGTGTGTGTGTGTTAATTCCGGCAACATGCCCACAACGCCCGCTGACCCTGTTAACTGTGTATGGTTTGGGGTCATCAAGGGCATTCACGTTGGCGGGCAACCATCACCACCCTCCGCCTCCATAGCTGTTTTCTCTTTGCACCAGGGAGACACGCAACCACCAAAAACCACAGAGCAAAGCAAACACAACCAGCCTCAAACTAAAAAAATAATAATAAATAATAATAAACCACCCAAAACAGAAAGAAACAAAGCCATAAAAAGAACCAGGCACCAAAAGTAATTCTCCGTGGCAGAAGAAAGGGTATTGTTTTGGGAAAAGGAGAAGCTTTTGTCACACAATCACCTGCTTAAAAATACTCCGGGAGCCCTGGCTGGCCCAGCTCAATGGATGGAGCATGGGCTATGAACCAAAGCGTCGCAGGTTCGATTCCCAGTCAGGGCACATGCCTGGGTTGCAGGCCACGGCCCCCAGCAACTGCACATTGATGTTTCTCTCTCTCTCTCTCTATCTCCCTCCCTCCCTTCCCTCTCTAAAAATAATAAATAAATCTTTAAAAAATAAAGTGAAAACACCACAAAAAACAAACAATAAAAAAAGATAACACAATAACAGTCTGTGAGTTTCATTGCACGATTTTTCAGTAGAACTCTGAGTCCCCCCACCGTAAACTTTAGAAGAGTCCCTGAGGTGGTTCCTGAGAGGGAGGGGGACCTCTCAGGCCTTGTCAGAAGAGAGAAGACAATTTATCTTCTGCAGAATTTTCTTTCCTAAAGCGCTAGTTTCCATGACCTTGTAAAGGGCATTTCAGCCAATGATGCATGGCACGTGGGGGGAAAAAATCTGTATGTTTTCTCAGGAAATGGCAGTGGAGAACTACAGAACAGCCCTGAAACACAGTCCAAGAATCACTATTTATTTTGTGCTTTCAAAATCAAAGCCTGCTCCAGCTGGCGTGGCTCAGTGGATTGAGTGCGGGCTGTGAATCAAGACATCGCAGGTTCGATTCCCAGTCAGGGCATGTGCCTGGGTTGCAGGCCATGGCCCCCAGCAACCGCACATGGATGTTTCTCTCTCTGTCGATCTCTCTCTCTCTCTCTCTCACCCCCCCTTCCCTCTCTAGAAATAAATAAATAAAACCTTTAAAAAGTTGTTCTTTAAAAAAAAAACACCCCAGGAGTTGTTTTGGGTTTCCGGCTCCCACTGAGCATTCAATCCGGCACAAGCAGCGGCACCTGGTCCGGCCGGTCACCCCCTCCCGCCCCCGCCCAACCCCCGCCGCAGGGCTGGGCCTCGTTAACGGAGAATAGCGATCACACCCCCCAGCTGTCCAGGCTTGCAGACACTTAAGACTCTTAAAGGGGAACGCGCGCGGGGACGAGGAGAATTTCGTAGGCGAGCGGCGCCCTCTCCTGGCCGACTTGAGAAGTGCACGGGGCGGAGCCGTGGAGAGGCGCAGGTGGGGGCTGTGGAAGGAACTCAGGTGAGACTGCGGAAAAGCCAGGTGCGGCCCCTTGGGTCAGCCGGAGGGGCGGCACCTGGCAATGAGGGCTTTTCCGAAAGACCTAATGGGGGGGGGGGGGGCAAACCATTTTAAACGGGGGTGGGGGGCGGGCACATCAGCCTGGCGGTCGCCTTCCAAGGGCCGAGTGTCATTTTAGGACATTTTATACCTGTCACGACTCCTTACACGGGGGGGAGAGGAGCTGGGCGCTGCCCCGAGGTAGAAACAAGGTGCCCGGCGGGATCAAACAAGGTGGGGGGGGGGGCCCGGATTCGGCCCGCGGGCCTTGTGCTTGCCACCTGCGTTAGGGAACGACCGTGTGATTGGCCAATGCTGCACTTCCGAACCCAATTTGTTTCTTATGACGGTTTTGCCATCACGTACAGGTAGCCACGTCAAAACTTCTACGTCCGAGGCGTTCCTGCGTGCCCAGGGTGGTCGGTCACTCAAGACCCCGTCCCCAGCCCCCCCCCCCCCACACACACCGGCATCAGCCCCAAAGGAGACCCCCTCCCAGTGAAGCAAAGATTCCGGGCAATTAGAAATACACACACCGGTGGTCACAATGTGAGGCTGATTCGGAAGCATTTTTTTTTTTTTTTTTTGCAAATGAGTCTCCTTAAAAAAAAAAGAAAGAAAGAAAAAAGGAACGAAAAAAAGAGATTCTCCTTATTTGAATATTTCCATGTCTTTTTCACATTTTTTAAAAATTTTATTTTGTACATTTTCCCCTTATTTTTCCCCCAGGACAGGTGACATTTGGGATTATGCGGGCTCCAGGTGCGCCGCATCCTGGTGAGGCGCCGCGCGCTGCGAGGGGGTTTATTTCAAGGGGGTCCCCCCGGGATTTCAAGTTCAAGGAGCCACGGGTGCCGCGTTCTGCGGCGCGGTAGCACGCCGCCGCCACTAGATGGCAGCAGAGACCAGCGAATTTGGCCCCTCGCCCTTCCCCCCAACTCAGGTGTACCTGGTTACCTGGGGGAGTTGACGTGGGAGCGTGCACCTGGCGGACAGGTGCAACCCATCTATCGAGGATTTACCGTCAGTCCCCAGGCCCCGCAGGTGTGCGCGGAACGGGAGCACGGGTGCCCCTCCCCCCTCTGCAGGTGAGATCCATCCAAAGGTGAGCCAAGGCTCAGGGACCCCCTGCTTTGGGCACTTGGAGGACGCGAGGGCGGCGGCAGGAAAATTGCTTCTTGCTCAGGTGGGCGGGAGGGGCGTGGCTGCGTGCCTGATGCAAAGCGTGAGCTTGGGGCGACCCTCTGCACCCCAGGAATGTCTTATTTCTGCTCGGGGGGCAGCAGGTGGCACCCGTGGGACCTGCATTGCTTGGGATCCTGGGAAACTTCCAGACCCCTGAGGGAGACGGGTGCTCTGGACCCAGTGGCAGAGCTGCCTGCCGGGGTGTCTGCTCACAGGCAGGCCCTGGTGGGTCAGGTGCCCATGGGAGGTGTCCTGGGCCCCCTTCCACCCTGACCTGAGGATGTGCCTTCCCAGGAGGTGGGCAGGACCCGAGCCCCCAAGCCCTGGAAGCTGCACGCCCCCCCTCCCCCAAGAAGATCCTGGTTCAGAGGCCGTCATAGGCCACCTGCTGTCCCCCTCCTTCTGCTCCAGGACACTGGTGGTTAGGGAAGAAATCAATAAACGTGTCCTTGGGCACGAGGAATCAAACACAGAAATCCTGAACCAAGCACCTGTGGGGTTCGGTGTGGGGCCCACGTGCAGTACACACTGTCTGTCCCCACGACCTGGCCACGGTCCCCAGGGCCACCAAAGTGGCCACCTATAAAAGGTGGGCCGGGCAGGTAAGACCCAGGCAAGAATATAGAGAAAAATGGAGAAAAACCAGGGGTGCAGACAATTACGTCTTGGGACTGTCAGGGGCAAAGAAGACCCTTCAAATACACGTGGCCAAAAAACAGTCCTTCTGTAAAATAAGTGGCTTGGAACATTCTGGAAGAATATGGCCAATGCATTGTATAAGATAGACGTTGTTAAAACAGACTCCGGGTGTCCAGTGTCGAATGATTTCTTCCCCTCAGCCTCCCTTCCCTCCACAGAAACCCTCGTTGTGACCTAGTTTATGGTGGGGGGACTTGGAGTTCTAGTGAAAAATTGTGCAATAGAACTCACAGATTATTATTGTGTTATCTTTTTTTATTTTTTTTAACTTTATTTTTTAAAGATTGATTGATTTATTTTTTTAGAGAGGGAAGGGAGGGAGGGCCAGAGAGAGAGAGAGAGAGAGAGAAACATCCATGTGCGGTTGCTGGGGGCTGTGGCCTGCAACCCAGGCATGTGCCCTGACTGGGAATCGAACCTGCGACACTTTGGTTCGCAGCCCGTGCTCCATCCACTGAGCCACGCCAGCCAGGGCTCACTTCATTTCTTCTGTGATAACAATGCACAGTGCCACGTGGGTACTTTAAATACTGTGGGCACTGCTTCGTAAGTTATACAATTGTCTGACCACCCTGCCGTACACCTAAAATCGATAGAAAATAATACTGAATGTAAATTATAATGGAAAGATTAAAGGAGATGAAAACAAACCACCCATGGCCAGGTAGATCCGTTGCTTGGAGCATCATCCCAATACACCGAGGCTGTGGGTTCAATCCCCAGTCAGGGCACACACACGAATCAGCCAGTGACGCATCAGTAGGTGGAATAACAAATCTTTCCCTGTGTGTGTGTGTGTGTGTGTGTGTGTATAATAATATATATATTACAGTTTATTCAGTGGTCTTAGTAGCTGTCACAGGCAGGGGTAGAAACTGAAGTCTCATAATTTCCCCCCCGTCCTTGACGACCTACGTAGCATTGGGTCATCCAAGTCATTTGTGCGTGCGGGCCGACCGAGGAAGATTCCGGGCTGCTGCGGACCTGTGGTTGCTGACGTGGCTGCCTGGAGGAAGCAAATTCCGGACAGAGATGAGCCACCCGGGCGGGGCTCAGGCAGGGGTTTGCACTGGTGGGAAGACCCCCCCACCCCCAGTGGCAGGGCGACGGCCGGAGCAGGTGGCTTCTGCAGACGGCTGTCTTTCCAGAAACGGTGACGGAAGCCTCCGTCCGTGCAGCGTGCACACACGTCGTGCATCTGACTCCAGAGCGGATGAGTGTTTCGGTGGGGAGGGCTCTACCCGGGTCCTTGCTCTCCGGACGGGCTGTCGTGTCCAAGGGGAGCAGCCGCCTGCTTGCGTCCTACGCCTGGCCCTGGTTCGAGGGAGGACGTTTGTGTGGGCTGCCACGCACGCTGTGGACGCGGGAATGTAGGGCCCTTGTCCCTGATCTCCGGGGCCCGGGGGCTGAGCGCTGGGTCCCCCACCACCCCCCGCGGGGTTCTCCTCACAGGACGGAGGCTGCCTTGCTGCTCACGGGTGGGGGAAGGGGACCCAGAAGCAGGTGACGAGTCAGAGAAAAGGGGAGCATGGCATCGCGCCAGGACCTTCCCATGTGGCTGACGGATCCCCTGGAGGTGGGACCGTCTGTCACAGCAGGACAGGGGTGTCCATGCACGGGGGGGCGGGGGGCAGTGCAGGCACAAGGCTTGAAGGATTTATTTCTGTCCGCACATGACTGTTGGCTAAAAGGCGCCCCATGTGGGACCCTTTCTCGCTCATGCGCTTTTCTCCCCGTCTGCCCCCTGGTCAAACTCACGAGGGGGTGAACGTGCAGGTGAGGGTGCCGATGGCCTAGCAACAACAACAAAAAAGGCAAATAAAATACTAGAAAGACTCGTGGTCCGTGAACCCACCCTTGAGAAACGGGACCGACCCACCAGAGACCCTCCGTGTTGACTGAACGCGGGCTCTGTGGTCATGACATTGAGTTCAGGGCTCATCGGGTAAAGCAGCTGAGCTCCAGCCTAAGGAACCGGGGTGTTTTCCACCCACAGGGCTCCCGGCTGCTCCCGCGTGGGCTCTGTGTCCTGCATCTCTCTGTGTCCTGCATCTGTGTGTCCTGCATCTGTGTGTCCTGCATCTCTGTGTCCTGCATCTCACTTCATTTTGTATGTAATAACCATGCACGGTGCCACGTGGGTACTTTAAATACCATGGGCATGCTTCCCAAGTTATACAATTGTCGGACCACCCTGCCGTACATCTGAAACCAACAGAAAATAATACTGAGTGTAAATTATAATGGAAAGATTAAAGGGGATGAAAACAAACCACCCATGGCCAGGTGGATCAGTTGCTTGGAGCATCATCCCAATACACCGAGGCTGTGGGTTCAATCCCCGGTCAGGGCACACACACAAATCAGCCAATGACTGATCAGCAGGTGGAACAACAAATCTGTGTGTGTGTGTGTGTGTGTGTGTGTCCAGGATCTACTGAGTTCTTGGTTCCTCTCTTTGTCAACCATGGGTATGTGAGTTGTACTATGGAGACACTGCCGTCACATCCCTGGCTGGGTAGTGCAGTTGGTTGGAGCGTCATCCCGTGCACCAGAAGGTTGTGGGTTCAATTCCCCATCAGGGCACATGCTTAGGCTGTGGGTTTGATCCCTGGCTGGGGCACCTATGGGAGGCAACCCATCTCTCTCTCTCTCTCTGTCTCTCTCTCTCAAAAATACACACACACACACACACACACACGCCTTTGGGTGAGGACTTTAAACAACGGGCAGTAACGAGACTCCAGCAGAGAATGGTTGTCACAGGCTGTCTGGGCCAGCTCCCCCCCAGCCCCACCGCCCTGTGAGGAATCCACCCTGAGACAGAGTCTCTCATAGTCCTCGGGGTTGCCCGCATCATCTGTTTGGTCTGAAGACGCCTCCTCATCTCGCTGGGGCCTCGTGCCTCTGCCTGGCACTGGACACCTGGTTCCGGGGAAGATGAGCACATGCAGGTGATGGCAGGTGGTGCACACACCTTTGCACACGCTTCTCGTCTAGAAGGCTCTCCCTGTGGGCCCTCTGAGGGGGAGCTTCCCTGCAGGACACTGGCTGCCAGCCACCGCCAAGATCAGGGCCTCGGGGTCCCTGTCGGACCCATGGGGGCTACTGTGCACCGGCCCTTGCAGCGACAAGGGCCTCACGACAGTCCCCGAGGTTGTTCCTGAGAGGGAGGGGGACCTCTCGGGCCTCGTCCGAAGAGAGAAGACAATTTATCTTCTGCAGAATTTTCTTTCCTAAAGCACCAGTTTCCATGACCTTGTAAAGGGCATTTCAGCCCATGATGCATGGCACGTGGGGGAAAAAATCTGTACGTTTTCTCAGGACACAGCAGTGGGGAACTACTGAACAGCTGTGAAACGTGGTCCAAGAATCGCTATTTATGTTGTGCTTTCAAAATCAAAGCCTGCCCTGGCTGGCGTAGCTCAGTGGATGGAGCACGGGCTGCGAACCAAAGCATTGCAGGTTCGATTCCCAGTCAGGGTACATGCCCGGGTTGCAGGCCATGACTCCCAGCAACCATACATGGATGTTTCTCTCTCTCTCTCTCTCTCCCTTCCCTCTCTAAAAATCAATAAATAAAATTTAAAAAAATTTGTTAAAAAAAATCAAAGCCTTATGTGGCAGATGCATTGGCCTCAGGTTGGCAGAGGTTGTGGGCCAGGCGTGGTGTGGGTGTGCGGTGGAGGGAGTTTGGATAGATTTCCGAGAAGGGGGTGGTTGTACCCGGCCTGGCGGTGAGGGGTCCGGTTCTCACAAGGCTGCACGGGAGAAACATTAGCACGCCACCTGTACACACACGGAGAGACAGAGGACCAAAATGTGTCCTTTTCCCAAGAAAGGGGGGGCCGCTGTTTTCATCTTTCCGGGGACACTGTCCAACGGAAGACTTCCAGGGTGCGGATTCCATATGAAGACGGGCTTCTTGTCCCAGTGCCCACACCCAGCACCTCAGGAGGGGACCTCGCCTGGACACAGGGTGTTCGTGGGTGGGGTTCATGGAGGATCTGGGAGGAGGTGGCCCTGCATCCAGTGACGGTGTCCTGAGAAGGGACAGAAGAGGAGACGCAGGCCCAGAGGAGAAGCCACGGGGAGATGGAGGCAGAGATGGGAGGGGCGCGGCCACCAGCCCTTGGATGCCCGGAGCCCCAGGAGCTGGAAGAGGCGGGAAGGCCCCTCCCTGCAGCCGGTGGAGGGAGCACAGCCCTGGGACCCCTGGACCTCAGACACCTGGTGTCCAGGACGGAGACAGGATGAATCCTGTTAATTTAAGGCACTTTATGCTATACATATATAATAGATAGACAGACAGAGACATATGCACATGGATATATTCATGTAGACAGAAAAATGATGGATGGAGAGTATAAATATAGTTATTGATAGATAACTAAATAGATGCATACATTTATGTACATGGGTAGATATACAAATACACATCGATAGATGATAGACAGACAGGTACAGATAAATAGATGGATAATACATAGGTACATCCATAAAACACAGCGATAAAATCCACCTACAAAGAATTATAGAGCTAAGAAGTAGAGAGAACAGGCTTTTGCAGTCTGTAACCTCGAGGCAAAGGGAAAAAAATGCTAATAACAGAGCAAAGAATGGCAGAAATAAAAGTTTCATCGGGCATCACCTGTCAGCAAAACGGAACGCCACGCAAGCAAAATGTCAAGTGTGTCCCGGGCGTTTGCCGTGGTGACATCCTTGGGGGCATTCACCCTGACGGATGTCAGCGGTGGTCAGCAGGCCCAGAGCCCTGCCACCTTCTGGAGGGTTCCGTGTCTTCGGCACTCCTGGGTTTTCATCGTTATTTTTTACGGTCCAACACCCCTCCTTTCGGAGTCACGGAGCACCAGCCGGGTGACTGCATGTCTTACGGAAACGCCATCCCTGGCCCCCTCTGTGGCAAGAACGGACAGCAGGTGCGATGCAGGGCACGCCTGCTGCCTGGACCCGGGACCCGAACGGGGCAGGCGTTCTGACATGCTGGGGTGGGGGGCAGGCGTTCTGACACCCCCCACCCAGCCCCCAGGACCCAGGACGGCCTCAACTCCCCCGCTGGCGTTGAATGCTGGGGAAGGCGTTGGCTAGAGACATCCTACATCCCCAAGTGTCTCTTGGCCAACCAGCGGCCGGGTGGCCAGCACATTTCCAGATTTTTTTCCCAGTGATATTTTATCGATGATGCGATTACAGGTGTCCCCATTTTCCCCCTTTCTCCCCCCTTCCACCCAGCACCCCACACTCCCTCAGGCCACCCCCCCGTCCCCCATGGCCCACGCCCACGGGTCGTGTGTGTAAGCCCTTTGGCTGCTCCCCGTCCCGTCCTGTATTGTACGTCCCCGGGACCGTTCTGCACCTGCCTATTTGTACTTCGAGTTTCGCCTGGGACTTTTGGGTCCCCCGTGGCTGTAACACCTCCTCTCCAGAGGGTCATCCAATGCCCACAGGAAAAAGAACTCGATACGGACACAGGACTGTTTGAAAACGTGTTCGCACCCTGGCTGGGGTGTTCTCCCAGGGGTGGAAGCGTGCTCCTGGGCCCCAGAAGGTTGCAATCTCGGTGGGGTCCCTGGTTGGAGACCAGGGTGTCTCTCTCTTACACTGGTGTTTCTCTCTCTCTCTCTAAAATCAATACACACATCCTCAGTCGAGCTTTAAACAAAATAAATAAAGCTGGGAAAAAAAAAGCAACAGAGCCGTTTCTTGGGTGAGGGATTCATTCTTTCCTGAAGACACTTGGGAATCAATCTAAACCAGGAAAACTCAAAGAGGTGTTTTGGGTTTCTGGCTCCCACTGCGCATTCAATCCGGCAGGAGCAGCGGCACCTGGTCCGGCCGGTCACCCCCTCCCGCCCCCGCCCAACCCCCGCCGCAGGGCTGGGCCTCGTTAACGGAGAATAGCGATCACACCCCCCAGCTGTCCAGGCTTGCAGACACTTAAGACTCTTAAAGGAGAACGCGCGCGGGGACGAGGAGAATTTCGTAGGCGAGCGGCGCCCTCTACTGGCCGACTTGAGAAGTGCACGGGGCGGGGCCGTGGAGAGGCGCAGGTGGGGGCAGTGGAAGGAGCTCAGGTGAGACTGCGGAAAAGCCAGGTGCGGCCCCTTGGGTCAGCCGGAGGGGCGGCACCTGGAAGTGAGGGCTATTCCGAAAGACCTAATGGGGGGGTCAAACCATTTTCAACGGGGGTGGGGGGCGGGCACATCAACCTGGCGGTCGCCTTCCAAGGGCCGAGTGTCATTTTAGGGCATTTTATACCTGTCACGACTCCTTACACCGGGGGGGAAAGGAGCTGGGTGCTGGCTTCAGGTAGAAACAAGGTGCCGGCCGGATCAAACAAGGTGGGGGTGGGGGGCCCGGATCCGGCCCGCGGGCCTTGCGTTTGCCACCTGCGTTAGGGAACGACCGTGTGATTGGCCAATGTTGCACTTCTGAACCCAATTTTTTTTTTATGACGGTTTTGCCATAATGTAAATGTAGCCACGTCAAAACTTGTTTTTCCGAGGCATTCCTGCGTGCCCAGGGTGGTCGGTCACTCAAGCCCCGTCCCCAGCCCCCCCACCCACCGGCACCAGCCCCAAAGGACACCCCCTCCCAGCAAAGAGAAGATTCCGGACAATTAGAAATCCACCGGTGGTCACAATGTGAGGCTGATTCGGAAGTTTTTTTTTTTTTTTTTTTTGCAAATGAGTCTCCTTAAAAAAAAAAAAGAAAGAAAAAAGAAACGAAAAAAAGAGATTCACCTTATTTGAATATTTCCATGTCTTTTTCACATTTATTTAAAATTTTATTTTGTACGTTTTTCCCTTATTTTTTCCCAGGACAGGAGACATCTGGGATTATGCGGGCTCCAGGTGCGCAGCGTCGTGCTGAGGCGCCGCGCGCTGCGAGGGGGTTTATTTCGAGGGGTTCCCCCAGGAGTTCAAGTTCAAGGAGCCACAGGTGCCGCGTTCTGCGGCGCGGTAGCACGCCGCCGCCACTAGATGGCAGCAGAGACCAGCGAATTTGGCCCCGCGCCCTTCCCCCCCCAGCTCAGGTGTACCTGGTTACCTGGGGGAGTTGACGTGGGAGCGTGCACCTGGCGGACAGGTGCAACCCATCTATCGAGGATTTACCGTCAGTCCCCAGGCCCCGCAGGTGTGCGCGGAACGGGAGCACGGGTGCCCCTCCCCCCTCTGCAGGTGAGATCCATCCAAAGGTGAGCCAAGGCTCCGGGACCCCCTGCTTTGGGCACTTGGAGGAGGCGAGGGCGGCGGCAGGAAAATTGCTTCTTGCTCAGGTGGGCGGGAGGGGCGTGGCTTCGTGCCTGATGCAAAGCGTGAGCTTGGGGCGACCCTGTGCACCCCAGGGAATGTCTCTTATTTCTGCTCGGGGGGCAGCAGGTGGCACCCGTGGGACCTGCATTGCTTGGGATCCTGGGAAACTTCCAGACCCCTGAGGGAGACGGGTGCTCCGGACCCAGTGGCAGAGCTGCCTGCCGGGGTGTCTGCTCACAGGCAGGCCCTGGTGGGTCAGGTGCCGATGGGAGGTGTCCTGGGCCCCCTTCCACCCTGACCTGAGGATGTGCCTTCCCAGGAGGTGGGCAGGACCCGAGCCCCCAAGCCCTGGAAGCTGCACGTCCCCCCCCGCCCAAGAAGATCCTGGTTCAGAGGGTGTCATAGGCCACCTGCTGTCCCCCTCCTTCTGGTCCACGACACTGGTGGTTAGGGGATACATTTGGGAAATTAGTTTTGAATGCCCCAAGGGTGTTGTCAAGTTTCCCTTGCTGGGGAAAAATGATTCAAAAGGTTGCCCAGCCCTGGCTGGCATAGCCCGGTTGCTCAGAGAGTCGTGCCAATATGCCAAGGGTTGCGGGTTCGATCCCTGGTCAGGGTGCATGTGAGAGGCAACCGATCGATGTTTCTCTCTCATGTGGATGTTTCTTTTCTTCTCTCTGTTTCTGTCTGTCTCTCGCTTTCTCTGAAACCAATAAACGTGTCCTAGGGCTCAAGTAATCAAACACAGAAATCCTGAATTGAGCACCTGTAGGGTTCGGTGTGGGGCCCACGTGCAGTACACACTGTCTGTCCCCACGACTTGGACACTGTCCCCAGGGCCACCAAAGTGGCCACCTGTAAAAGGTGGGCCGGGCAGGTAAGACCCAGGCAAGAATATAGAGAAAAATGGAGGAAAAACCAGGGGTGCAGACAATTACGTCTTGGAGTGGTCTGGTGCAAAGAAGACCGTTCAAAGTCATGTGGCTGAAAAACAGTCCTTCTGTCACAGGGTGCACCCAAGAGGGGGACCCCAAACAGGGAGGGTGGGGGGCTGGCGTTTTGACAGGGAAGACGGAAGCCGCGATGCCCACCCTCGGAGGCCGGGAGGGCATCGGGCACCAGGCCAGTGGCGGCCCCCAAGGGCTGATGCGGTCCTTTCTGACTCTCAGCACTGACTCTCCATCCACTGAGCCACGCCAGCCAGGGCGTTGTTGTTGGTTTTAGATGTGGGACGGAAGAATCTAGTGTGGGGTTCCCCCGTGGGTCTGTGGAAACTGAAGTGCCGTGTCTCCAGGTTCTGCGGTGGCCAGCAACTTCCCGAGTCCCTGCCTTTAGTTAGAGTCTTCGTGTCTGATTATTCCCTCCTCCGTGGCCAACGTGCGGATGCATGTGGGAATAAATGGATATATGCATATAAAATATATATATATATATATATATTTCACAGTTCATTCAGTGGTCTTAGTAGCTGTCACAGGCAGGGGTAGAAGCTGAAGTCTCATAATTTTCCCCCCGTCCTTGACGACCTACATAGCATTGGGTCATCCAAGTCATCTGTGCGTGCGGGCCGACCGAGGAAGATTCCGGGCTGCTGCAGACCTGTGGTTGCTGACGTGGCTGCCTGGAGGAAGCAAGTTCCGGACAGAGACGAGCCACCCGGGCAGGGCTCAGGCAGGGGTTTGCACTGGTGGGAAGACCCCCCCCTCCCCAGGGGCAGGGCGACGGCCGGAGCAGGTGGCTCCTGCAGACGGCTGTCTTTCCAGAAACGGTGACGGAAGCCTCCCTCCGTGCAGCGTGCACACACGTCGTGCGTCCGACTACAGGGCGGATGAGAGTTTCGGTGGGGAGGGCTCTACCCGGGTCCTTGCTCTCGGGACGGGCCGTCGTGTCCAAGGGGAGCAGCCGCCTGCTTGCGTCCTACGCCTGGCCCTGGTTCGAGGGAGGACGTTTGTGTGGGCTGCCACGCACGCTGTAGACGCGGGAATGCAGGGCCCTTGTCCCTGATCTCAGGGGCCCGAGGGCTGAGCGCCGGGTCCCCCACCCCCCGCGGGGTTCTCCTCACAGGACGGAGGCCGCCTTGCTGCTCACGGGTGGGGGGAGGGGACCCAGAAGCAGGTGACGAGTCAGAGAAAAGGGGAGCATGGCATCGCGCCAGGACCTTCCCGTGTGGCTGACGGATCCCCTGGAGGTGGGACCGTCTGTCACAGCAGGACAGGGGTGTCCATGCACGGGGGGGGGCGGGAGGCAGTGCAGGCACAAGGCTTGAAGGATTTTATTCTGTCCGCACATGAGTGTTGGCTAAAAGGCGCCCCGTCTGGGATCCTTTCTCGCTCATGCGCTTTTCTCCCCGTCTGCCCCCTGGTCAAACTCACGAGGTGGTGAACGTGCAGGTGAGGGTGCCGATGGCCTAGCAAAAAAAACATGCAAATAAAATACTAGAAAGACTCGTGGTCCGTGACCCCACCCTTAAGAAACGTGACCGACCCACCAGAGACCCTCCGTGTTGACTGAACGCGGGCTCTGAGGTAGTGACATTGAGTTCAGGGCTCATCGGGTAAAGTGGCTGAGCTCCAGCCTAAGGAACGGGGGTGTTTTCCACCCACAGGGCTCCCGGCTGCTCCCGTGTGTGCTCTGTGTCCTGCACCTCTGTGTCCTGCATCTGTGTGTCCTGCATCTCTGTGTCCTGAATCTCACTTCATTTTGTGTGTAATAACCATGCACGGTGCCACGTGGGTACTTTAAATACCATGGGCACTGCTTCCCAAGTTACACAATTATCGGACCACCCTGCCGTACACCTGAAACCAACAGAAAATAATACTGAGTGCAAATTATAATGGAAAGATTAAAGGGGATGAAAACAAGCCACCCGAGGCCAGGTAGATCAGTTGGTTAGAGTGTCATTGTAATAGGACAAAGTTGTGGGTTCAATCCCCGGTCCGGTCACATACACAAACCAGCCAGTGACTGCATCAGTAGGTGGAACAACAAATCTCTCTCTCTTTCTCTCTCTCTCTCTCTCTCACTCTCTCTCTCCCTCTCTCTCTCTGTGTGTGTGTGTCTAGGATCTACTGAATTCTTGGTTCCTCTCTTTGTCAACCATGGGTATGTGAGTTGTACGATGGAGACACTGCCGTCACATCCCTGGCTGGGTAGCGCAGTTGGTTGGAGCGTCATCCCGTGCACCAGAAGGTTGTGGGTTCAATTCCCAGTCAGGGCACATGCTTAGGCTGTGGGTTTGATCCCTGGCCGGGGCACCTATGGGAGGCAACCCATCTCTCTCTCCCTCTCTCTGTCTCTCTGTCTCAAAAATCCACACACACACACACACACACACACACACACACACGGCTTTGGGTGAGGACTTTCAACAACAGGCAGTAACGAGACTCCAGCAGAGAATGGTTGTCACAGGCTGTCTGGGCCAGCTCCCCCCGAGCCCCACCGCCCTGTGAGGAATCCACCCTGAGACAGAGTCTCTCATATTCCTCGGGGTTGCCCACATCATCTGTTCGGTCTGAAGACGCCTCCTCATCTCGCTGGGGCCTCGTGCCTCTGCCCGGCGCTGGGCATCTGGTTCCGGGGAAGACGAGCACAGGCAGGTGATGGCAGGTGGTGCACACACCTTTGCCCACGCTTCTCGTCTAGAAGGTTCTCCCTCTGAGGGGGAGCTTCCCTGCAGGACACTGGCTGCCAGCCGCCACCAAGATCGGGGCCTCGGGGTCCCCGTCGGACCCATGGGGGCTGCTGTCCACCAGCCATTGCAGCGACAGGGGCCTCACGACAGTCCCCGAGGTTGTTCCTGAGAGGGAGGGGACCTCTCGGGCCTCGTCCGAAGAGAGACGACAGTTTATCTTCTGCAGAACTTTCTTCCCTAAAGCACCAGTTTCCATGACCTTGTAAAGGGCATTTCAGCCCATGATGCATGGCATGTGGAGGAATAAAATCTGTATGTTTTCTCAGGACACAGCAGTGGGGAACTACTGAACAGCTGTGAAACGTGGTCCAAGAGTCGCTATTTATGTTGTGCTTTCAAAATCAAGGCCTGCCCTGGCTGGCGAAGCTCAGTGGATGGAGCACGGGCTGCGAACCAAAGCATCGCAGGTTCGATTCCCAGTCAGGGCACATGCCTGGGTTGCCGGCCACGGCCCCAGCAACCGCACATTGATGTTTCTCTCTCTCTCTCTCTCTCTCTCTTTCTCCCTCCCTTCCCTCTTTATAAATCAATAAATAAAATTAAAAAAAAATTGTTGAAAAAAAATCAAAGCCTTATGTGGCAGATGCATTGGCCTCAGGTTGGCAGAGGTTGTGGGCCAGGCGTGGTGTGGGTGTGCGGTGGAGGGAGTCCGGATGGATTTCCGGGAAGGGGGTGGTTGTACCCGGCCTGGCAGTGAGGGGTCCGGTTCTCACAAGGCTGCAGGGGAGAAACATTAGCACGCCACCTGTACACACGCATGGAACGGTGCGAAGAGACAGAGGACCAAAATGTGTCCTTTTCCCAAGAAAGGGGGGGCCGCTGTTTTCATCTTTCCGGGGACACTGTTCAATGGAAGACTTCCAGGGTGCGGATTCCATATGGAGACGGGCTTCTTGTCCCAGTGCCCACACCCAGCACCTCAGGAGGGGACCTCACCTGGACACAGGGTGTTCGCGGGTGGGGTTCATGGGGGATCTGGGAGGGGGTGGCCCTGTGTGCAATGTTGGTGTCCTGAGAAGGGACAGAAGAGGAGGCGCAGACCTGGAGAAGAAGCCACGGGGAGATGGAGGCAGAGACGGGAGGGATGCGGCCATCAGCCCTTGGATGCCCGGAGCCCCAGGAGCTGGAAGAGGCGGGAGGGACCCTCCCTGCAGCCTGTGGAGGGACATGACCCTGGGGCACCTGGGTGACCTGAGATGTCTGGTGTCCAGGACGGAGACAGGATGAATCCTGTTAATTTAAGGCACTTTATGCTATACATATATAATAGATAGACAGACAGAGACATATGCACATGGATATATTTACTGTAGACAGAAAAATGATGGATGGAGAGTATAAATATAGTTATTGATAGATAACTAAATAGATGCATACATTTATGTACATGGGTAGATATACAAATACACATCGATAGATGATAGACAGACAGGTACAGATAAATAGATAGATAACAGATAGATACATCCATAAAACACAGCGATAAAATCCACCTACCAGGAATTATAGAGCTAAGAAGTAGAGAGAACAGGCTTTTGCAGTCTGTAACCTCGAGGCGAAGGGAAAAAATGCTAATAACAAAGCAAAGAATGGCAGAAATAAAAGTTTCATCGGGCATCACCTGTCAGCAAAAGAGAAGGCCGTGCCAGCACAATGTCGAGTGTGTCCCGGGCGTTTGCCATGGTGACATCCTTGGGGACATTCACCCTGACGGATGTCAGCGGTGGTCAGCAGGCCCAGAGCCCTGCCGCCTTCTGGAGGGTTCCGTGTCTTCACCACTTCTGGGTTTTCATTGTTATATTTTTACGGTCCAACACCCCTCCTTTCGGAGTCACGGAGCGCCAGCCAGGCGACTGCATGTCTTACGGAAACGCCATCCCTGGCCCCCTCTGTGGCAAGAACGGACAGCAGGTGCGATGCAGGGCACGCTTGCTGCCTGGACCCGGGACCCGAACGGGGCAGGCGTTCTGACATGCTGGGGTGGGGGGCAGGCGTTCTGAGATGCTGGGGTGGGAGACGGTGCCCCGCCACCCCCCACCCAGCCCCCAGGACCCAGGACGGCCTCAACTCCCCCTCGCTGGCGTTGACTGCTGGGGAAGGCGTTGGCTAGAGACATCCTACATCCACAAGTGTCTCTTGGCCAACCAGCGGCCGGGTGGCCAGCACATTTCCAGATTTTTTTCCCAATGATATTTTATCGATGATGCTATTACAGGTGTCCCCATTTTCCCCTTTCCCCCCCCCTTCCACCCAGCACCTCCCAGTCCCTCAGGCCACCCCCCCTCCCCCATGGTCCACGCCCACGGGTCGTGTGTGTAAGCCCTTTGGCTGCTCCCCGTCCCGTCCTGTAGTTGTACGTCCCCGGGACTGTGGTGCACCTGCCTATTTGTACTTTGAGTTTCGCCTGGGACCTTTGGGTCCCCCGTGGCTGTAACACCTCCTCTCCAGAGGGTCATCCAATGCCCACAGGAAAAAGAACTCGATACGGACACAGGACTGTTTGAAAACGTGTTCGCACCCTGGCTGGGGGGTTCTCCCAGGGGTGGAAGCATGCTCCTGGGCCCCAGAAGGTTGCAATCTCGGTTGGGTCCCTGGTTGGACACCAGGGTGTTTCTCTCTTACACTGGTGTTTCTCTCTCTCTCTCTAAAATCAATACACACATCCTCAGTCGGGCCTTAAACAAAATAAATAAAGCTGGGGAAAAAAACCAAAACCAAAGCCGTTTCTTGGGTGAGGGATTCATTCTTTCCTGAAGACACTTGGGAATCAATCTAAACCGGGAAAACTCAAAGAGGTGTTTTGGGTTTCCGGCTCCCACTGCGCATTCAATCTGGCGGAACCAGCGGCACCTGGTCCGGCCGGTCGCCCCCTCCCGCCCCCGCCCAACCCCCGCCGCAGGGCTGGGCCTCGTTAACGAGAATAGCGATCACACCCCCCAGCTGTCCAGGCTTGCAGACACTTAAGACTCTTAAAGGCGAACGCGCGCGGGGACGAGGAGAATTTCGTAGGCGAGCGGCGCCCTCTGCTGGCCGACTTGAGAAGTGCACGGGGCGGGGCCGTGGAGAGGCGCAGGTGGGGGCTGTGGAAGGGGCTCAGGTGAGACTGCGGAAAAGCCAGGTGCGGCCCCTTGGGTCAGCCGGAGGGGCGGCACCTGGCAATGAGGGCTTTTCCGAAAGACCTAATAGGGGGGTCAAACCATTTTCAACGGGGGTGGGGGCGGCCACATCAACCTGGCGGTCGCCTTCCAAGGGCCGAGTGTCATTTTAGGGCATTTTATACCTGTCACGACTCCTTACACGGGGGGGGGGGGGGGGGGGGCAAGGGGCTCGGCCCTGCCCGGAGGTAGAAACAAGGTGGAGAGGGGGCCGCTGGCCTTGCGTTTGCCACCTGCGTTAGGGAACAACCGTGTGATTGGCCAATGCTGCACTTCCGAACCCAATTTTTTTTCTTATGACGGTTTTGCCATCACGTACAGGTAGCCACGTCAAAACTTCTACGTCCGAGGCGTTCCTGCGTGCCCAGGGTGGTCGGCCACTCCAGCCCCCGTCCCCAGCCCCCCCACCCACCGGCATCAGCCCCAAAGGAGACCCCCTCCCAGCAAAGCGAAGATTCCGGGCCATTAGAAATACACACACCGGTGGTCACAATGTGAGGCTGATTCGGAAGCTTTTTTTTTTTTTTTTTTTTTTTGCAAATGAGTCTCCTTAAAAAAAAAAGAAAGAACAAAAAGGAAAAAAAGATCCTCCTTATTTGAATATTTCCATGTCTTTTTCACATTTTTCTTATTTTATTTTGTACAGTTTTCCCTTATTTTTTCCCAGGACAGGTGACATCTGGGATTATGCGGGCTCCAGGTGCGCAGCGTCGTGCTGAGGCGCCGCGCGCCACGAGGGGGTTTATTTCACGGGGGGTCCCCCAGGATTTCAAGTTCAAGGAGCCACAGGTGCCGCGTTCTGCGGCGCGGTAGCACGCCGCCGCCACTAGATGGCAGCAGAGACCAGCGAATTTGGCCCCTCGCCCTTCCCCCCCAGCTCAGGTGTACCTGGTTACGTGGGGGAGTTGACGTGGGAGCGTGCACCTGGCGGACAGGTGCAACCCATCTATCGAGGATTTACCGTCAGTCCCCAGGCCCCGCAGGTGTGCGCGGAACGGGAGCACGGGTGTCCCCCCCCCCCCCCCCCCGCCCTCCGCAGGTGAGATCCATCCAAAGGTGAGCCAAGGCTCCGGGACCCCCAGCTTTGGGCACTTGGAGGAGGCGAGGGCGGCGGCAGGAAAATTGCTTCTTGCTCAGGTGGGCGGGAGGGGCGTGGCTGCGTGCCTGATGCAAAGCGTGAGCTTGGGGCGACCCTCTGCACCCCAGGAAATGTCTTATTTCTGCTTGGGGGGGGGCGGGGGGCAGCCGCTGGCACCCGTGGGACCCGCGCTCCTCGGGGTCCTGGGAAACTTCCAGACCCCTGAGGGAGACGGGTGCTCCGGACCCAGTGGCAGAGCTGCCTGCCGGGGTGTCTGCTCACAGGCAGGCCCTGGTGGGTCAGGTGCCGATGGGAGGTGTCCTGGGCCCCCTTCCACCCTGACCTGAGGATGTGCCTTCCCAGGAGGTGGGCAGGACCCGAGCCCCCAAGCCCTGGAAGCTGCACGCCCCCCCTCCCCCAAGAAGATCCTGGTTCAGAGGCCGTCATAGGCCACCTGCTGTCCCCTTCCTTCTGCTCCAGGACACTGGTGGTTAGGGAAGAAATCAATAAACATGCCCTTGGGCACGAGGAATCAAACACAGAAATCCTGAACCAAGCACCTGTGGGGTTCGGTGTGGGGCCCACGTGCAGTACACACTGTCTGTCCACACCACTTGGCCACGGTCCCCAGGGCCACCAAAGTGGCCACCTATAAAAGGTGGGCCGGGCAGGTAAGACCCAGGTAAGAATATAGAGAAAAATGGAGGAAAAACCAGGGGTGCAGCCAATTACCTCTTGGAGTGGTCTGGTGCAAAGAAGACCGTTCAAAGTCATGTGGCCGAAAAACAGTCCTTCTGTCACAGGGTGCACCCAAGAGGGGGACCCCAAACAGGGAGGGTGGGGGGCTGGCGTTTTGACAGGGAAGACGGGAAGCCAAGATGTCCACCCTCGGAGGCCGGGAGGGCATTGGGCACCAGGCCGGTGGCGGCCCCCAAGGGCTGATGCGGGCTTTTCTGACTCTTAGCATTTGTGGCTCATCTGTCACCTCATCTTTCTTAAAAACAAAAACCAAAAACCAAAAAACAAAAAAACAAACCCTGAAACTAGGGAAAAATATATCGTAAACCCAAATGGGTTCAAGGAGACGGCAGGGAGAACATTCTTGGACATACCGATGAAAAGGTTTAAAAGTTAGTGAGAAAAATGAGCGGCTTGGAACGTTCTGGAAGAATATGGCAAATGCATTGTAAGGTAGATGTTGTTAAAATAGACTCCGGTGTCCAGTGTCAAATGATTTCTTCCCCTCAGCCTCCCTTCCCTCTGCAGAAACCCTCGTTGTGACCTAGTTTACGGTGGGGGGACTCGGAGTTGTAGTGAAACATCATGCAATGAAACTCACAGACTGTTATTGTGTTATCTTTTTTTTTGTTTGTTTTTTAAACTTTATTTTTTAAAAGATTTATTTATTTATTTTTTTAGAGAGGGAAGGGAGAGAGAAACATGCATGTGCGGTTGCTGGGGGTCATGGCCTGCAACCCAGGCATGTGCCCTGACTGGGAATCGAACCTGTGACGCTTTGGTTCGCAGCCCGCGCTCCATCCACGGAGCTACGCCCGCCAGGGCAGAGGCCCTGTATTAATGAATCTTATGTACTTATATATTTTTTTAGAGCTGGTATTCCGAAGAGATGCTTCAGCCACGAACTACAAGACGGACTCACTGCAGCTCTTTCAAAGTCAGCTCCACATGTCTCTTGCCCAGCGCACAGGGACCCTTGGACTGACCCAGTGCTACACGGGGCATCGACCGGGCAGCCGCTCACAGACATGGTTGACGGTCTTTACTTCCTCAGTGACGATGCACTGACAGCGCTGATCAAACCTTGCCCGCAGAGGAACATGCAGGTCTCTGGGCTCTGTTTCTGACACGGAACGCAGACCCACAGTGGAGCAGCGCATAGGAGGGACGGAGGGAATAACTAAAAGGTTCAGGAGTGGAGTGAGTGTCGCTGCTTGGTGGCTCTGAGTCTGCTGGTGGGCTCCAACGTGGAATGGCTTACTGGTTCCCCCAGGGCGAGTGTGGGGTGTGCGACCCACTCGCCAGCCGGAGACCTGGACGCCAGCAATGCAGAGGAGGCCGATTTCCTCCGAGCTAACAACAAAGGAGATGTGAGAAATTGCTTCGCAAGCCTAACGCCAAGCACAGTTCCTGACGGATTCTTCAAAAGGACAAAGAGACGCTGGAATACACGTATTTCTGCAGGAACGGTCAGCCAGCCTTGAAATCACGAACGCTCTTTACTGGGAAATCAGGGGATGGGGCGGCCTTGCCCACCAGGCCTTGGTGGAGATGACGGTGACTTCTCACCTGCTCCTCAGGTGTGGCCTGGGACTCGTCAAAGAGTACGTTTCATCTGCCGGGTCACATTTGTGCAAGGGGTGAAAACATGGTGTGTCTTCTTTGTCATAGACTTCTCTCTCTCTTTTTTTTTTTTTTGCTTTTTGTAATTTGCTCCTTATGGTTTACCAGCTCAACGATCATGTTACATGCATGTATTTATATTGCTAAATAATATAACGCACAGCACGCATGAAATGCGATGTGAGGGCAAGAGAAGACTTAGAGGTGTGTGAGAAACACGGTTTATTCTCGTATTGCTTATTTACTAATTATTGTATTATTTATCCCCTTCTTAGTGCTGCTACTTCGTATCCTTACGTATGACGTCTCCTGTCGGCATGATTTGTCGTTTACTTAGGATTTATCTTTCTCCACGCAAACAACTACAAACCTCCTCCTGCCTGCTCCTGCGTAATGGATAATGAGGACTCTGTAACTATTATGGACACAGAACATATTTATAACCATCACTAATGTTATGTATGTATGCATACACAGGGGGATGAAAGGAGGTTGACAGCTATGAGCGCATGAAACACGGAGTGTCATCCTGTATTATATTGATTAGTTAGTGTATTATTTTCTGTACAGACCACTGTCAACCTGGCTTTGCCCCGCCCTGTATAGAGTATGAGTCAGGTCCTTCCGAGAGTCAGTGAGAGATTTCCGTTGTTACCCAGCCTAAGTCCTGTGATCTCTCATGTGCAAGCTGCTCACCCAGCTGCCAAGGAGCCCAGATTCCTGGGAATCAGAGGGAGCTGAAGGGATAAGCCCCAGGCTGAAGGGAGGTCATGAGGCTGAAATACAAAAGCTGCATCCCTCCTTTCTCTACCTCTTGTTATTTCCTGATCGTCCACTGCTTAGGCGAGGCCCACCCACCTCGAGGAGGGCAATCTGCTTCGCTGAATCCACGGATTCAGATGTGAATCTCCAGAAACACGCCCTCCTACACACACCAAGAGGTGATGCCTCATCCGGGCATGCTAGGGCCCAGTCCACTCGATGCACTTTTTTTAAAAAAGATTTTATTTATTTACGTTTAGACAGAGGGGAAGGGAAGGAGAAAGAGAAGGAGAGAAAGATCCATGGGTGGTTGCCTCTCGGGTGCCCCCTCCTGGCGACCTGGCCTGCAACCCAGGCATGTGCCCTGACTGGGATTTGAACCAGTGACTCTTTGGTTCGCAGGCTGGCGCTCAATCCTTGGAGCTACGCCAGCCAGGGCTGATGCATTGAATGAAACTTCATTCACACACCACACACACAATCAGACACCCTCAAGCCTGTGGTGGTTCTCGGGCAGGTAGTAGGGCAGTTTTCTGAAAGCGGGGTGCGTGGGGGGCTGCCCACTCATTACAAGGCTGCTGGTTATGGGCTGGCCAGTTCTCAGGGGAGGAGGGAGAATCCAAACCTTATTATCTAAATCAAAAAGCATGGGAGGCCGTTCCGCTCCTGTTCCTAAAACGACCGTGAACTGCAGAGCTTGCGTATTTGGGGGAGGGGGAGAGAGACAACCAGAATGTCCACTGGTTCCAAGGTCCTCTCAACCTGACCACAGAGACAGCCTACCACACACGCCTGTACCTCCCGGTGGGTGGAGGCCCAGCAGCTGACGCGGTAGGCGGATAAACATGGTTGTTTTCAGGACTTCAGTGTCCAACTCAGGGTATATACACGGAACACCAAAAATCGCACCCTTTCTTGGGCCAGAACACGTGGTTCCCAGCCTCCCTGAGCTCCCGCTCACGGCCCGTGTGTGAAGGAAGACTCTTCCATCCAATACTCTCTTCCACCAGCCCCGGTTGCATCGCCGGCGTCCCATTCCCGGTGTGATGAACACAGACTTCAGCATCCGACGGGCAGGCGACGCCAGCAAGTAAACGAGCCACGCACGCTTCAGGAAGTGTGACCTCGGAATGAATTAGGGGGACAGAGCTCCTCCACGTCTTGGTGAGAACGAAAACGAACTCGCAGACCCAGGCTCCGTGATGTATGTGTTGCTACAACGCCTTCCACGCACCACCGCCGGCCCGCCTGTCACTTAATTTTTCCGGCAGTGGTCCCTGGAGTTCACGCTTCCCCACGCTTTTTTTTTTTTTAATGGGAGCATTGGCTCCGTGCAACCGTACGTAAGGAATCCCGGCGAGCCTGGGGAGTGGAGCAAATTGGACTGGCCGCATGGTCCTCGGGGTAACTGCCTGTAACATCTTTGAGGAACTCGGGGTAACAGTTGCTCACGCCATCTCGTAAGTCTGCAAATAACAGTCCCGTACAGCGTTGGCGACTCCTGTTTGCTCGTGCGTGAAGGCAGCGGTGGAAGAGAGGAGGCGTCTGGGGACATGGGCGTTGGTTTTACGTGTCGGTAAAACACGGCGTCCCCCAGAGCGGACCTAGTGAGGCACCGACCCCACGGGAACCAGTGTCCACGGGGCACTGTTTGTGCCACGGGAACTTCGCCCAGAAATGCTTAATGGATGATGATGGATGACACCCCCTCCGGTGCATTCAGCTTCATCCACAGCGACTTCCGGCAACACTGTCATCGAATGCAGTTCTACAAGAAGAAGGTTCATTTTTTTTTTTTTTTTGCTTACGTAGGTACCAATAGAAGTGAAGTTTGTGCAAATAACTGAGGCTTTTTATTTTATTATTATTTTTTTAGAGAGAGACAGGAGGAGAGGGGGAGGAAAATATCGATGTGACAAAGAAACATCGGTGGGTCTCCCTCTGTACACGCCCCACCTGGGGACCGAAACTGCAGCCCAGGCATGTGCCCTCCTTGGGAATCGAACCCGCAGCCCACTGAGCCACACCAGCCTGGGTGATCACTGAGAATCTTCAGAATCAACAGGCCGTTTCCGATATTGGTCCCATGACCTGGAACTCTCCACTGAGGTCTACTGGGCGATGATTTCACCCATGTGACCTCCTGGGGAATTTCTAAACAAAGGTCGCATCCACCTCCAAGTATTTATGGACTGAGGATGGCCTGAGGTATGGGGCAGTGACATCGGCACGGATTGGTTCCCCAGTCTGTGTCCCAAACCGCCACAAACGTAACGGCTTAAAGCAACGTCCGTGCTACGTGACAGTGTCATAGGTCAGTTGTGCAAGGCAGGGTCTGGTCTTTGCTCATGAACTCACGAGGGTAGACTGAGGTGCTTGCCCAGAAGGTCAGGGGAATCGCATCTCCCTCCAGTGTCAGTGGGCTGTCGGAATTCAGTTCCTTGAGGTTGTGGGACTGAGGTCCCTGCTGTATTTTGCTGTCTGGCCGTCAGCTAGGGACCTCTCTGAGCTACTATCGACAGCAGTAGGGAGGCTCCTCAAAACACTGAAAGTGGAACTGTGTTACGACCCAGAAATTCCACTTCTGGGTTTACATACGAAAAAAAACCTCCAAACACTAATTTGGAAATGTATAGGCGCCCCTACGTGCCTTGCAGCCTGAGTGACAATAGCTGAAATGTGGAAGCAGCCCAAGTGACCACAAGTAGACAAATGGGTAAAAAAGCTGAGTGTGTGTGTGTGTGTGTGTGTAAAATTCCATTGTGTGTACACACACACACACACACACACACACACACAATGGAATACTACTCAGCGTTAAAAAAACAAAACCTTCCCCTTTGTGACAGCATGGAGGGACCCAGAGGGTATTACGCTCAGTAGAGTAAGTCAGTCAGAGAAAGATAAATCCTGTATGATCCCACTTCTATGTGGAATCTGATAAATAAAATAGAAATAGACTCAGAGCTACAGGAGATGCACTAATGGTTTTCGGGCATCGGGGGTGGGGGTTGAGGAAGGCTCCTCCTCCCAGCCCACAAATGTCACTTTTTCACTCATGGAAAGGCCACCAGAGCCCCTGGCTGGTGTGGCTCAGTGGACTGAGTGCTGGGCTTTGAGCTGCAAGGTCGCCAGTTCAATTCCCGGTCAGGGCACATGCCTGGGTTGTGTGCCAGGTGCTCAGGAGGGGGCTCAGGAAAGGCAACCACACATGGATGTTTCTCTCCCTCTCTTTCTCCCTGCCTTCCCCTCTCTCTAAAAATAAATAAGTGAAATATAAAAAAAGAAAGTCCACCAGATAGATATGTATCAGCTCCTGGAATAACATCATTTTGTTCATTATAACATTGATGAGAAATAAATTGCTTCCGGGTCAGGCCATGGTCTATGGGGTTTCCACAGTCTCCCTATGTCTGAGTGGGTTTTTCCTGGGGACTCTCATTCCCTGCCATGTCCCAAAGAGGGTGACGTGAGGTTAACTGGCATGTCTACCTGGTCCCGTCTGAGTGAGCGTGTGTGTGCGGGACCTTTCAACGGAAAGGCGTCCTGCCCAGGTTGGGTCCAAACCAAAGAGTCGCAGGTTCGATTTCCAGTCAGGGCACATGCCTGGGTTGCAAGCCACGGCCCCCAGCAACCACACATGGATGTTTCTCTCTCTCTCTCTCTCTCTCTCACTCCCTCCCTTCCCTCTCTAAAAATAAATAAATAAAATCTTTAAAAAAAAAACCGGTTCTCGTCCTTGTTTTCATTTATCTTTCTTCAATGTGTGCATGATGTCCATTGATTTCAGTGTTTAAGATTAGAAGTGTTTTGGGTCTTTAGAAAATTGGTGATGCTTTGGTGATGAGAAATATCACATAGGAACTTCACTCTTGTTCCTATCCATCACCCTGTGGTCCAACTGGCTTTTTGCTGTACATCACTTTGCTCCGAGTGGCAGTTTCCGAGAATCCATCCATGTGAAATGAGGACTTTCTGTACACAATGTTCAGTAGCCAGGTTAGATTTTGAAAACCAACAGTAGGAGGCAAAATTTTTTAAAAAAATTCTTTGATTAGCCTTTGATTCTCTGAGTGGCTGGCGTCACTCAGTGGATTGAGCACGGGCTGCGAACCAAAGCATCGCATGTTCGAGTCCCAGCCAGGGCACATGCCTGGGTTGCAGGCTATAACCCCCAGCAACCACACATGGATGTTTCTCTCTATCTCCCTCCCTTCCCTCTCTAAAAATAAAAAATAAATAAAATCTTTAAAAATATTCTTTGATTAAATATTAGATAAAATGTTTAAAAAGTATCAAACTGGTAAATAGGTCTCATTTTCAGGGGAGGAGGGATCCTTCACTCTGAAGGGGATTTTCAGCTTCACATTAGCATTCATTGCTTTCAATATTTAATGAAGTGATGAGCTTGTTGATGGTGGACAGCTTTGTGTCCACCTTACGTGGTTCTACCAGAAAATGATACCCCCGTTGACCGCATGTTGGTGACAAATTTACCCCTTGTCTTTCCTTTGCTATCTGGAGACGTTCCGTGTGTCTTAGGGATACCCTTTATTCCATCTTTTTTTTAGCCATGTTCACCCCTTCTTTCTTTTTTTGTTTGTTCATTTTTTAAACATTTCGATGACAGTTGACATTCAATAGTATATTATTTTCAGGTGCACGGCATAGTGAGTAGATATCTATATAACCTATAAAGCGATTCGCCCGATCAGTCTAGTACCTGCCTGACACCATACCTAGTTATGACTGTATTATTGGCTATATTCCTTGTGGTGGACTTTACAGCCCCGTGACTGTTTGGTCATGGCCAATTTGTCGTTCTGAATCCCTTCCCTTGTTTCTTATCAGTGTATGACATCATGGGAAATCAGGAACGTTCTGTTTCTTTGAATAGGGATACTGTTCTTTTTTTTTTTTCTATGCACAAGGCATTTGCGATGAAAATATGTCCATGGAGTCCGTCGACAGGCAGGGAGTGCTGCAATTCATAATCCACGAGAGAGAAAGACTGTGTGACAGCTGGAGATCTGGAATCCGCCTGGAACAGCTATTTATTTTGAATTTAATATTTTGACAGCGCCACTGTTCCTGTGTAAATTATGCTCCGAAGAGGATCACAAATATTCTGCGACTGATGAAGTATTGTGGAAAACATAAATTTCCGAGAAGTTTTGCTAATCTTATTTCTGCCTCTTGAAGTGTTTTTTTTTTTTTTTTTGTCTGGATGAATGATGCAGGGTGTCATATTTCACCACCCATTTCCACTAGATTTCAGGTGTTGGTGGGCCATAAATAGTGAGGAAGTGTTATTATATCACACAGATATTGCCCTGGTTCATTCAAGCATCTACCAGTAAAGTGCTCTTGAATGGCAGTGCGAAGCTTTATTGCAATCGGTGATAAGAATTAAAGGGAAGTCTATAAAAATGGCTAATAATAATCATAGACAACAGATACTTTTTTCTTTTACTCCTTCCTTTCTTCCTTCATTTCTTTTTTCCTTCCTTCCTTCCTTCTTTCCTTCCTTCTTTCCTTCCTTCTTTCCTTCCTTCCTTCTTTCCTTCCTTCCTCCCTCCCTCCTTCCCTCCCTCCTCCTCCCTTCCTTCCTTCTTCCCTTCCTTCCTTCCTCCCTCCTTCCTTCCCTCCCTCCTTCCTCCCTCCCTCCCTCCTTCCTTCTTCCCTTCCTTCCTTCCTTCCTTCCTTCCTTCCTTCTTTCCTTACCTACCTCCCTTCCTCTATTTCTTTCTTCTCCATTTATCCTTCCAACATCCACTATGAGTTTGAGTACTGCTTGTCACTGTGGACTGAACAACATAAAAAAAATTAACTTTGAGAAAGAGACAGAAATGTAGTCTGAGGATACAGTGTATAGACAGGGCTTTGATTAACCTCAGTCAATTTGCTTTATTGTGTCTCATTTGAGAATGTGATTTAAAAAAAATACTGAGAATGTCATCATCCTGATTGAACAAGTTCCCGCCCACAACATAAACAAAATGGCTTTCTCGAATTAATTCATATTCTTATCAAGTTCGTGCACATGCTTATCGAGTGAATCCTGGCCGTCTGTGTGAAGTTCTCTAACTGTTCTTGTTGTCACTCAGCGGACATTCCCGAACCTTGTCTGCAGAAATGTTACCTGAAACCTTGACAAATATCTGAGAAAATCTATACCCACGATGTCTTTATCCATAATGTATGACTTGCCCTTTGAAGGTTGAGTTCTTACACACTCATGTGTGGGACAATTATTGTATAACTACTCCAAGTCTATTTATCGCCATAAACGTTTCCATTGGTATCAAAAGCACAAAATAGTAGGAATACAAGTGACTGTCTTTGCTTTTCTTCCGCCCTGCCACCACATGTTTTGGTGTTAAATAGGCGAGTTTATGATTTTCAGTAATTTAATACCATGTTTGAAAGGGGCCTGTCTATATTAGTTCCGTGAGCTATCTCAAAACCATCAACAATATCTTACTGTTTGTGAAATGTTATAGGGAGTAGTAATTTTGTAAATACTTAATTTCAACCACATAGGTGGAAGAGGGTGGAGGTTATTGTCTTTGCGATGGCTGTGTGGACCAGAGAACCTTCGACTACATACATTTCCTGACGTCTTCCATGTTTACATTTCTATGTTCATGCCTCTGGACTGATAAAGCAGAAACTCACAGTCCGAGGCCAACGTGGTCCCTTGCCACGTATACTCCAGGGCCATCTTGACAATGCAGCCTGGGGTCAGCGTGGATGGAAGCCCACGCCAGCCCCTCGTGGGTTCCCTGTGTGAAGAGTTCCTGGGCATCGGAGCCATTGGCGCAGTGGCTGGGGTTGAAGGGTAGGGTGGGCAGATGTGCAGGGAGACCTGTCCACTCTACAAGACACACACGAGAGGCAGGAGATGGAAGGGGGTAAGCTCTGTATCCACGTACCATGGATGGCCCTACGGTGACCTCCCTGTAGATCAAGATTTCGTCCTTGCACAAAGTAAAATGCCAAAGAGTCTCCCAATTGGATAAACACAGTTAAGTCATGCCCAGCACACCCAGGTGGGTAGGTGCTGGGTTACAGAGCAGATGATGTGGGCAAGTTGGATTTTTTAACCGCAGCATGTCTTGCTGGCCTCTGGAAGGGTGAGAGGGACTGACTGGGGTTTTCTGTCCCTACACCTGTCACCTCCAGGTATTCCCACGCTATGCTCTGGGTCAGCCACCCATCCCCAGGACGTCACCCTCGATCTTTTCCAAAGTTAACTGTGCTGAGCTGCTCCCCATGAGCTGAAGTCTGGTATCTAGCTTCACCGAGCCTTCACCATCTATAGGTTGAGTCAAGACTCCTTCCATCTCCCACAGCAGCCCTTTCAAGATTTCAAAGTTCTTAGCCTGGCTGGCGTAGCTCGGTGGATTGAGCACGGGCTGCGAACCACAGCGTCGCAGGTTTGATTCCCAGCCAGGGCACATGCCTGGGTTGCAGGCCACGGCCCCCAGCAACCGCACATGGATGCTTCTCTCTCTCTCTCTCTCTCTTCCTCCCTCCCTTCCCTCTCTAAAAAAATAAATAAATAAAATCTTAAAAAAAAGGATTTCAAAGTTCTTGCCCCAGACCCACCCTGTCTGGTACACTCAGCAGTCACCCCTACCGCTTGCTGCTGGGTGTACATGATCCCCACAGACCACTTAGTTCTGTTCTCACATCTGAGCTGGCGATATCTCTCCTCACGCCGTGTAAGGCAGTGACTCCAAACTCTCTGATCTTACTGTCTTTTCAAGGCTTGATAGTGCAAGATGTCTTTTAACTCAAAAACTAGCAACTTTCATTCCTGTAGGGTAATTATCCAATTGACATAAGAAAACATGCAGAAAGACTAAGAAAGAATATCATAGGAAATACATAGGATCTGGCACAAATAATACCCCCTTTTCATTACAAAAGCTTTTATTACAAAATCGTACGCATGTGATTCTGTACTATAACCATATCACACTCAAGCCCACCCCATGACATTTTCGGTGAAATGTTCAAATTAAAACTATACATTATTACACTCATCTTATTACCCTACCAACCACACTTAAGTGGGTGTTATTTCTGCCACACCCTGTATGTTATACATTTAGAATACATATCACAGGATGCATATCTGATATATATTTAATTAAAACATCTATTTCTATGCATCTGTTTATCTAAATTGAGCAATAAGTTATGGTTATAAACAGTTAACACATAGACCAAAGCTAATATACTCACTGCCTTCAGCGTAGCACGATTCACCTTAATGAGTAATTTTAAAATTTGTTTATGTTTTGATAGAAATAGAGAATGGAATTGTGTTTGCCAGGGACTATGGGGACATATTGGTCCAAGGATACAGATTTGAGTTAAATGATGAATTAATGCTTGGGACTTCATGCACAGCATGATGACTATAGTTAACAGTAGTGTTAACCCTATATAATAATAAGTATAATATAGATATAAAATAAGTTTCTAAGAGAGTAGATCTTAAATGATTTTATATCCCCCCCCCAAAAAAAAGCTAACTAACTAATGAGGTCATCAGATTATTAACCATGTTGTAGTCCTCATTTTGCAACATCAAATGATCACGTTGTGCACATTACATTTCTGGAACGTTCCATGTCAATCATCTCTCAATCAAACTGGAAAAAAAATACGGAGTTCATTTCATCAACCTTGTGTTCCTTTGGACTTTCTGGTTGGGATGTGGTTCAAAGATCTGTATCATCTGTTTGAACAGATGGATGGTCACCATTCTATAAGTGGAGTCATTAAATATTGGGGGGCATGCTCCGATTTTGATAAAGTTTGCGTTCAGAACGTTTAGCCGCCGGAGGTGTAGGCTCCCTCGGAAGAAAACGGCGTGAATCCCCACCAACCAGCCTTTCTCTTCTCCAGCAGTTGGGAGCTCCTGCGTTCTGGAAGGGAAGACAGAGGCATTTAAATAGAGCCACAGGGCGACCCCTCCCCTACCTTTATAGGTAGAAAACCCACTGCTGACATCCTTTCCCCACATCCAGACAGGTGAAGATTGGAGATGACCAGGCACACAAGCAAACAAGTCTCCGTGAAAAACAATTTGCATAGCAAATGATGCGTCAAATGATGGTTCCGCCGGCTCGCCATCCTAATTACCATGATAATGAGACTCCTCTCCTCCAGCCTGGTTGGCTGTGGCAGCGAGGGTGAAGCAGCCCACTCAGAACCCAAAACACACTGCCCCCCACCCCCACACACAGAAGTGCATTCCTTAGACTTTCCGAAGGCACAGTCCTCCTAGACTCACTTTGGTGTCTGCTTAAACTCCCTAAATCTATAGCGTGTCAACAACACAGGTGTGCTGCACTCCTATTTTTACCTCCTTCCCGGAAACCTCTCATCTTGCAATTCCTTTGTTCCAAAGACGTACTTGGATAGAGATACAATGCAGTTAGGGGGGTTGCTCAGCCCGGGGTGGGGGGGGGTGAATTTGAGTCCCGTGATGTTCTTAGGAGAGAATCTCTTGGTGTGGGTTGGCCACACTCAACAGGAGGGCCAGACGAGCTGTATGCACTTGTTTCTGGATGGTAGAATGCTTCCCAGACTTTGTAAACATTGTCCCTCTTCCAAAGAGACTTTTAAAAGATGTTTTTAAAGATGTTTAATGAGTGCATTACCCCTTGCCTATATCTGTCATTCATCTATCTATCTTGTTATCTATCTATCTATCTATCTATCTATAGATTCATGTGCTGCAGAAGGTGGTGGCAGGCAGCCTTCTCAGCATGCAACGCACTTGAGTTATGGCCGCCTCCCTGCCTCCAGGTGAGAAGAAAAATTTCCTCCTCGGGCACATTTCTCCGTGAGATCACGGTCCCGGGGACCAAGGCGCATTAACCTCTTTCTGCCGCTCAGAAGCCTGTGTCATTTTACAGCGATGTATTCATTTTTCTTCCGCGCGCTCGGTGGGGACCAGATGCCGTGTTGAAGAGGCGATGATTTGTTTCCTAGATAGCTTTCGCCGGCGTGCCGGGCACGGCGCCTGTGGTCCGATGGAGGGTCTGATCAGGTCTTATTAGGGGCCTTGATTTCCGAGATGACATTCTCAAGGTCGGGAGAGGGACGTGGAGGCGGGCGGAGATCACACGGAGACTGCCAGCTTAGCAGGGCAAGAAAACGTCCTTTTCCTGTCCGACTCTTCCTTCCCAATTGCCTGGGACAAACCCCCGCATTTCCTCTGCACTACGAAAGCAAATGCTGGGGATGGTGGTTAAAGAAGAGAATGCAGGGTGAGACGAGTATCTCGAATGAGCTTTCAAGGATGCCTCAGATGAGTCCAGCTTCCCGGCTGGAAGCGCCGTCTCACTTACCTGCGGGGCGTAGGCAGGTGCAGCCCCGTGGGGGTGAGCTGGCCAGGAAGCGTGAAGATGCAGAGGGCAGAGGTCCAGACGGGAGACACAGTGAGTGACACTTCCCCGTGGTGGCTCTGAAGCAGGAGGGGACGATCCCCTGTGCTCTGTGTCGGCCTGTGGGGAAGGGTCGCTCGAATGAATGGTGGGCTTGAAAGCCTGCCCCTCGCCGTGGCGTGGTTCACACAGCCAGGCGTGCTGTCTGTGGGGACTTCACCTGGAGGGGGAGACGGTGGCTGTCCCCTGTCCGCGTGCCCCATCCAAGGGTGCTCTCTTGGCATTTCCTGTGTCAAAAAGTTACATAGAGGGAGCCCCTCAAGTATTTCTGCTATTGAGTGTATTGGGGTGACATTGGTTAGTTAAAGGATACAGGTTTCAGGTGCACGATTCTTTTTTTTTTAAAGATTTTATTTATTTATTTTTAGAGAGGGAAGGGAGGGAGGGAGAGAGAGAGAGAGAGAAACATCCATGTGCGGTTGCTGGGGGCCGTGGCCTGCAACCCAGGCATGTACCCTGACTGGGAATCGAACCTGCGACGCTTCGGTTCGCAGCCCGTGCTCCATCCACTGAGCTGTGCCAGCCGGGGCAAATGAATATTCTTGAATCCCCTCCACCGGGAGTGTCATTGGGATCCGGCGCATGCCCCCAGAGGAGGAGGGGAGAGAGCAGCCCTCCCAGGCGGAGAATGAGGGCTTCCCACTCGGGCTGCAGTTTCGGGAGGCGGACGCGGCCCGGTGCCTGTATACTCACTGAAGCTGGGAGAAGCGTCGTCTGGAAACCAATAGGGAAGGTGGGGTGTCCCCTGAGAGAGCCCGCCAAGCAGGGCATTCCTCCTTCTGTATCCCGTTGACCCTGTGCTGGCTCTGCACAAACCTGTATCTTGCAGCTGCTGGTCCAGGCAGGAGGCAGTGAGGAAAGAGAAAACTCCGGAGGTGCCCCAGGGCCAAGGTAAAGGGTGTCGACACGGGACGGAGACCACCGGTTCCTGCTTTCTGGAAAAGCACCGAGTCACGGTGACTCCTGAACACACCTGCTTAGAAGATGCTACACGACCCCTGCTTCATCATCATCCTAGCGTCATAATACACGAACATTTGTGGGAGCACCGTCTCCAGTGGCCGCTCAGGGACAATCGTGGGGGACCCCGTGCACGGTAGCTTTCAAGGGATATACCTACTTGGACGTGAGCAACGAAAGCCCGCCAAAACCAGCCAGGAAGGACCCGCCGTGTGACAGTAGCATTTGTCCAGCCCTGGAGGTGAATCGCTGCTCAGAGCTGGCCCGCTCCCAGGCCCTGTGGAGTGTAGTGTTGCTTCCCCACTCTGCACTCTCTCTCTCCTTCTGCCATAAACGCTCTGCGTTTTCGGTTCAATTCTCTGTCTGCCATCACCGACCACCCGGTCCCCCGCGCCCACCTGTGCTCACGACCGTGGGATCCACACCGCAGTGATTTTTCCCGTCTGTCTTCCTGTGCCCACAGCGGTCAGGACCACGGAGAGTGTGTTGCTGGCACGTACGCACACCTCTTGCTCGAGGTGTCCTGAGACGGAGCTGGCATTGCGGATCACAGAGGGGCTGGGTGGGGGGCGCTGGCTGGACTCGCGTGTCCCTGTTGAGGCTGCAGACACCCGTGTGGAGGTGGTATTCAGGTCCCCGTGGAGGCTTAGGACGGTCTATCGCTCCGTGTGTCGCTTTGCCCAGATTCCGACCAAGGCCGAGAAAAGGGAGCCTTTGTTCAGGCTGATAGCAGCGGGTTTTTTTGTTTTTTGTTTTGTTTTTGGGACCTCTCCAACATCCTCAACGGAGCTCGATCAGCATCACGCAGCGGCCTGTTCACACACAATCCAAATATAATTCCTCGCTGGCGCAGGTTCCAGCGGCCGGCGGAGCCCTCCAGGACCGGGATTGGTCTCCTAATGGAAACGGACGCTGCGCCCAGCGGCGCTCCTTAGCTCCGAGCCAGGAGCCCCGGCGACCGCGGAGGGTTCTGCTGTCGGGGATGTGCGTCCAGGGATTTCAGGGCGCCCAGCGCTCCGGCAGGGCCCAGCCGTGCCACCACAAAGCCGCGGGCTGTGGGGTCCATAATTCATGCTAATGGGTTGCTTGGGCGCGGCGGCTTTCTCCGGAGACAGACCCGAGGACGCATGTGGGCAGGTGCGTGCCCCAGACTTCGGCTTCCTGCGTGCGCGTGCTGCTGGGGGGCGTTCGGAACACAGGGAGGCCCGCCTGCAGGGGGTGGGGGGCGCGGCCTGCAGGAGTGGAAGAATTCCGCTTTGCCAGGGGGTGGGGAGGAAAAGGGGGCCCCTAGGAAACCTGATAAGCTCAAGGGGGGCTTGCGTGGTGGCCTTCCACACTCAGAGACCCAAGTAGCCACACAGGACGGTCTGACCCGTAAAACTTTCCAACTAAAAGCAGGTCATGGAGGGTGCTCCTGCCCTCGCCTGGAATCTTTCCGAAGGCACCCCCGCCATTCCCCTTGACTGAGCCTGCCTCTCCTCCTTTTGCCCCTGAAATGCACCTTTGGGGCGTCCAACTCCCTTTTTTCCGGACCCCCAGAAAAGCAGGGCGAGGCCACGAACCCCTCACCGTGAACTCGCTGCTAGTGTCACCCTGTTCATTGTCGACTGGGAGCTGTCCAGGGCCCACCTGGGCAGAACAACCGACTATATGTCTATCATGTACCTTTCTCCCACCCCAGAGGTTCTCCCTGCGTTGCTTCCTCCCGTCCCCCCTAACCGGTCACCCACGGACTTCACGGGACCCCCCTCGCAACTTCCTCCCTTGATGGCAATGCACACAATCAGGGGTGAGGCTGCCGTTTTCTCCGTCTGCCCAGGTCCTCCGTTGCTCGCCAAGGGTTGTCCGTTTAGCGCCAAGAAACTCATAAACATTCTCGGCAGGTTTGCAGCTTTCCTTCCGTTGACAGGGTGATTACTTTTTGGCTAATGGTCACCCATCTGTGCGTGGGAATTGCGGCCCCTCTGCGCGATGGCTTTTCAGATCCGGGAGCCTCTTTGGCTGCCGGGATCCTGTAAATACGGACAGGGCGGTGCCCCCGGGGCTTGGAGGATCAGCACTTTAATATTTACAATACGAAGGACGGGAGGCTGGAGTAATGGCTTTCCTGGCAAGAGCGTGAAAGGTTTGCAATTTATTTATTGTTCTCTCAATACGTAACACCATCAGAGAGGTTTATGGAGGGGGGAAAAAAAGAACCTTTTAGGGTACAAGCCAACAGAAAAGTATTCACGCTTTGGGGAGCGGGGCTGGGGGGGGGATTGGGGCGTGAAAGAAAACAGAGACCATTGGAGTCTCATTTGTACAGAAATGGAGGTTCGTGCCGGGCTCAACGATGTGGTCTTCCACGGCCGACGAGAAACGACATGGGTCGGAGGAATGGAAATACTTGCTTGTGTAACTCTGAAGAGGGGACACAGCGTCCTCATGATTGCATTTAAGTCGCTTTGCATTTTTCTAGCACGAAATAAGTGCTGTGCGCGGTGAAAAAAATTTCCGCGACGGCAAATGGCTAAGAGGTGCTTTGAAGGGGGGGAAATATTTTAGCACTTAGCCCGTGGGTAAAAGCGGGCCCATTCATATTTAAATGCAAGCTTGCCGTTGTAGGAGACAGACTCATCCCTACAGGCTGATGCTCACCACCCCCTCCAGGCTCTTTAGAAGTTACGGAGCAGCTTCTGAAATGTCTTGGAACACACGAACTTCAGCATTTTATCAGGTGAGCAAAGATGGTTAACTGGAACGTTCAACCTTCCTCAGGGCTGTAAGGGTCAGGTGGCTAAGGAGGGCAGGGTGAGGGGGTGAGCTTGAAAGCCCGTGACCTTCTTGCAAGGACAGGTGAACCCAGGGTGGGTGCATGAGAAGGTTCCATGCAGAAACCCCTCCTGAGGGGTAACGAAACCCTCCAGGACCCTCGCCGATGTGATTTGGGGGCTGGGCATCGGAGCTGAGGAGCCCAGAGTTGACGGAGTTGGGGTAATGCCCCGGACGACACACGGACCCTACTCTGAACATGTTTGCACTGCAGGGTGATGCTTGCACCCTCTGGGTTGAGCCCTCAGGGGCCGCAGCAAGCACAGCTCCCTCATGACCCTTTGGGTCCGAGTCCGCGTGACTTTAACCAGATGGCTCCGCCCCCCTCAACACAGAACAAAAATGCTTGCTTTTTTTTTTGCACGCTCTCTCCAATCCCCTGCGGACCTGGGTTTCAGCTTCCCATCTCCAAGGCTCCTTCTCCTCAGGTGCTTGGAAATCGATCCATCCTAATCCGCCCAGAAGAGCACTCAGCAGCTTCTTGGCAGGACACTGCGCTTAGACAATGTCGTGTTATTCCTCCCCCGTCCACGCCGCTGTGCCCTAGCACCAAGCGTGACTCCACAGGTTAAATAGAGTAAAGTGTAACACCATGCCTCCGACGTCCAGAGGGGGCCGAGACTCCAAACCGGCTCATCAAAAAAAACCTCTTTTTCAGTAACCTCGACATGCTCCTTTTCACTAGGACCCTCTGAAACATGAAAAGGAATTTTAATTCTGGTTTTAAAAATACAGAGACGTCGCATACTCTATATGTTTCATATTGTTGGCGATGAATACCTTCAAGGGAGCTTCCGTTTCCATTCAAAAAGGAGGTGAGGCCCTGGCTGGTGTGGCTCAGTGGATTGAGCGCGGGCTGCGAACCAAAGCATCGCAGGTTCGATTCCCAGTCAGGGCACATGGCCTGGGTTGCAGGCCATAACCCCCAGCAACCGCACATGGATGTTTCTCTCTCTCTCTTTCTCCCTCCCTTCCCTCTCTAAAAATAAATAAATAAAATCTTAAAAAAAGAAGGAGCTGAGGATTAAAAAAAAAATAATCATATAGCAGTCTCCTTACTGAAATAAAAGGGACGTTGTATTCATTGTCTGTGTAATTCCACTAAAGGGCTTTGTCTCTGTGTTTCACAACTTTTTCCTTGCAAAGTCGATCTGCTCTCAGGCTGTGTGTGCTTTCCTGCTCAATTAGCCATAGAAATGGCCCTTTCGCACCTTCCCCAAACACTGTGAATTTTTTACTGCTAATTTTTACGACTTTGAATCAGATTTCACATGCTTTTGGGGTTTAGATTTTTATTTTATTTTTTTTAGTTCAGTGCGGTCTGATGTCTGACCAGCATCTTTTAAGGGGGTTACGGATCCTCTGAGCCTCTGAGGTCCCCCAAAATCTTGGGCCAAATAAAAACACCTTCTCTCTATCGCTCTTGAAAACAAGTTGTTTCTCTTACTAGTCTAATGGTTATAAAGATCTTTGGTAGTTTTTAACCCTATAAACAATGACATGAAAGGAGCCACTGTATTTCATTTTATTGTATTTTATTTGTTATTGTTGTTCGATCACAGTTGTCCCCATTCTCCCCCCCATTACTGTCCCCTGCTCCATCCACCCCCACCTCTCACCCTCAGTCCTGTCCCCTTTCACTCTCTCCTGGGGTCCTTTAAATGTGTTTCTTGACTTGACCCTTCCCCTATTTCCCCCCAGTATTGCCTCCTTTCTCTCCTCTGGTTCCTGTCAGTTCTTTATATCCATGTCTCTGGTTCTATTTTGCTTGCTTGTATGTTTTTTTAAAGATTTTTATTTATTTATTTTTAGTGAGGGAAGGGAGAGAGAAAGAGAGAAAGAGAGAAACATGAATGTGCGGTTGCTGGGGGCCGTGGCCTGCAACCCAGGCATGTGCCCTGACTGGGAATCGAACCTGTGACGCTTTGGTTAGCAGCCCGCGCTCAATCCACTGAGCTATGCCAGCTAGGGCTCACATAGAACTATTTTAACAGCATCATTTCTGACGGGAGACATGGGGAGAATAATGAATAATAATGAATTACACACTTCTGTAATTATAATGGATAGCTGATTTGTATTAAGGGGCAGACCTTTCATTACAGACCTTTCATAGGACAAGAATTTAACTCTGGTTTTTTTCCCACGTTTAAAATCTCCCGAGGAGCAGGCTTGGTGGGTGGCCCGTGGAAATGCTGCCAGTGGAGTCACACGGCATGGGGGAGACAGAAAGATAGAGGGGTAGACTTGGAACACCAGGACACTCTGCCATTTCAGTAATTATTTTTCAGACCCAGTTGCTTTGGGGTTCGATGTGTACGTTATGGATTAAACTCCAGTATAGCCTCGTTGGGGAACAGGGTGTTTGCAGCTAGAACTGAGTGAAGGATGTGAGAGGAGGTCGTCCTGGGTCAGGGTGGCCCTGCGTGCAATGACAGTGTCCTGAGAAGGGACAGAAGAGGAGACGCAGACATGGAGGAGAAGCCACGTGGAGATGGAGGCAGAGACGGGAGGGATGTGGCCACCAGCTGGGGGACGCCTGGAGCCCCCGGAGCTGGAAGAGGGGGGAAGGGTCCTCCCTGGAGCCTGTGGAGGGAGCTCAGCCCCGGGACACCTGGACCTCAGATGTCTGGTCTCCAGGACGGCGGAGGATAAATGTCTGTTGTTCTGGAATGTTCAGTTTGTGACCACTTGTAATGGCAGCTCAGGGAGCTCACAGTGTATGTCTAGTTTCTTTGCTCTCTGTGGTCCCCACAATGAAAAGACAATGTGTCTTTCTCTCTGGGTGCCTTTCCCCCACAGGGTGCCGGGACCCCCCGACCTCCTGTGACTCGGCCGATGGCCCCGAGGGACAGTGGGGTGAAAGAAGGAGTCTGTCATGGGCCAGAGCTCGTTGCATCTGTGAGTCCTCTTCTGGGTCACTGGCAGACAGACAGGCTGCAGCTTGTGGCTCGGATGCCGGCACCGAGGGCCGACGAGAGGCGTTTATTGACAGGAGCCGAGTGAGGCTGGTGTTTTCATCTCCCCTGCCTGCACCCGCAAACACGGCGCTGGGCCCCCCTCAGAAAGGCCACAGGCCCCGGCGCCGGTGACACGCCGATGTGCTTGCGTGACCTTTTCATCCACCTGCCAGGACGGGCCATTGATTCCCGACAGGCGGCCAAGGCATTGGAAAAACTGGCTGCAGGTCGGCGGTGACGGGCCCTCGGCTGTCTGCGGCCAGGCGCCTCTCCGAGCTGCGTTCCTGCTGTCCAAAGCGAGCTGTGGGAAAAGGTCACGGAGCCATTATTTTTTACAAGATGGGATTTTTTTTTTCCCTTCTGTTCGGCGTTGAGGTCTGCGCAGCATGAAAATTCAGATAAATAAATGCATCGTCCTTTTCAAGAGGATGGTAAATATGACTATGTTTTTTCATATAGAGGATCAAGTCTTGCCATCAATAGCCGTGTCGCTTACTTGAGAAAAGGAGGAGTAAAATTTTATTTGATTAAAAATCAAATGGGCTTCATTTTTAAAAAGATTTTATTTATTATTATTTTTTTTTTTTAGAGAGGGAAGGGAGGGAGAAAGAGAGAGAAACATCCATGTGCGGTTGCTGGGGGCCGTGGCCTGCAACCCAGCCATGTGACCTGACTGGGAATTGAACCTGCTACACTTTGGTTCACAGCCCGCACTCCATCCACTGAGCTACGCCAGCTAGGCCTTGGGATTCATTTTTTAAAAATGTGGTCCAAAGGTACACAGTTCCAGCGATAAAATTAGTTCGTCCCAGGGATGCAATGCACAGCAGGGTGGCAATAGTCAGTAAGATTCTACCGTATATTCAGAAGTTGCTTACGCAGGAGATCTTAAAAGTTCTCCGTTTTCACCCGGAGAAAATAAGTTGTCATGATTTGTGGTGATGGATGTTAAGTAGACTCATTGTAACGGTCCTTCTACCATTCATACACATATTGCATCATGATGTTCTACACCTGAAAGGAATATAATATCCGATATCAATCACGACTCGATAGAAAAAGAAACCACAGAAATGTATGGCTCCAAGACAAGGAAATTTAAGTGTCAACATTTCTCACACTTAGCTAAGGCACCGACCTGTGTCCACGATGCATCAGTTTGGAGGAAAGTTGTACGTGAGACTTAAGGAGTAAAAAGGTAAGAGAGAACTGGGCAAGTTTATAAGAGTCAGGTGGACCTGGGAAGGCAGGAGGGACATGCCGTGCACATCATTACGGGTTTTGCTTTTGATAATCCTTCTGTGCCTATGGCTCGGAGCACTCACCAGACTTCGGGCAGGGGGATAAGAAGCACTTTACCTGCCATAGGTGTTCGTGGTCTCTCTGGAGGCTGACCCATTTGACAGACACTCTGAGCAATTCAGGCTCCTGCGTCTGACCCTAAAAGGAATAAGAATCATGGAGAGTGAGAGAAAGGGGTTAAAAAAACCCAGACACTGGGTTTTCTTAGATGGGATGCTTCTCGCATGTGTCCTGCCTCCCCTCCCCCACATCTGTGTGATCACGTAACATCTACTCTCCACATTTTGCAGAAAAAAGTCTTAGAGGCTGAGTCGCTGGCCCACAGGTAATGCATGTTGGAATTTGATTGAGAACTTGAAATTGCTGTTTTAAAACCATGGGAAGCCGCCCTGGCTGGCATAGCTCAGTGGATTGAGCGCAGGCTGTGAACCAAACGGTCACAGGTTCAATTCCCAGTCAGGGCACATGCCTGGGGGTGCAGGCCAGGTCCCCAATAGGGGCCACGTGAGAGACAACCACACACTGATATTTCTCTCCCTCCCTTCCCCTCTCAAAATAAATAAATAAATAAAATCTTTATAAAAATGTGAAGCCAGTGGTGTCTGAGTCACAATTTCTCCATCTCTTCTCCAAATGAAGACTGTTAGTCTCTTCTAAGTTTTTTAAATTTATTGATTTGATAGATAGAAGAAGGGATACAGAGAGAGACAGAGAGAGGCAGAGAGGGAGAGAGAGAGAAACATCAATTACTTGTTCCATCTATTCCCACATTCATTGGTTGAATTTTTTTTAAAGATTTTACTTATTTATTTTTAGAGAGGGAAGGGAGAGAAAGAGAGAGAGAGAGAGAGAGAGGGAGAGAAACATCAATGTGCGGTTGCTGGGGGCCGTGGCCTGCAACCCAGGCATGTACCCTGGCTGGGAATCGAACCTGCGACACTTTGGTTCGCAGCCCATGCTCAATCCACTGAGCTACGCCAGCCAGGGCTGCTTGAATTTTTTTATTGTTCAAGTACAGTTGTCTCCATCCCTCCCCCCACCCCCTCACCCCGTCTCACCGAACCCCCCCGCCCCTCCGACCCTCAATCCTGCCCCCTTTGGCTTTGTCCGTGGGTCATTGGTTGATTCTTGTAAGTGCCCCGACCAGGGATTGAACCCACAACCTTGGCGTGTCTGGGGGATCCTGTAACCCACTGAGCTACCTGGCCAGGGCCTCTTCCGATTCTTCGCCAGTGGGTTAAAAAATATAGTATATCACGGCTCTGATGTTGTTTCCTATCACGACTGAAAAACCTTCTGTGTCTTTTTAACTGTTTCTTGACAATCTGTGGGTTTGTGCCTCCGTGTCTCTGCCACATTACGACTTTTCAAAAGACGCTTGAAGAACAAAGCATGCTGGCACTTTCTGTTCATTTTTTCCTCATTTCCCGGGGGCGTGCGGGAGGGCTGAGCCCTGGAGGTTGAGTCCGTCCTTGACCGCTGCCCGATGGATCCCCGCTGGGCTGAGAGCTGAGCGTTGGCCAGGACACTCCCATGCGTCACCGTCCCGCAGGGCGGACAGAAATGTGCTTGGGGCTCCTCCTACGCAGAGGTCAGAAGGTCCCAAAGAGTGGCTGCCACACAGCTCAGCGTCCCAAGGTTGGACGCCAAGGGTGGAGCATTGCACACTTGGCCGTGGGTCCCTCGCTGGCTGTCCTTGGCGTGTGTCCTGCCGAGGGACCAGCTCGCTGCCTGTGTGCTCCGTGTCTGCTTCACACGTGTTTGCAGATCCTCAGGGAAACCCGTGTTGGGCCCCGACACCGTCTGCAGCAGACCGAGTCACCCGGCCCTGCCCAGAGAGATCAGAGTCTGCCCGGAAAACTGGGTGGCCTTTGTCTTGTCTTCCTCCTGGGCCATCTCCGGAGCCCGCGATGCTCTTTCCGGAAGCTGATTCGAGCGAGGGTGTTGGAGACAGGTGTGGTCCTCAATCGGAAGGAGGATTCATTCATGGCTGTGACCTGCGTGGCAGGTGCCGAAACAGGACCCATCTCACCGGGTGTGAATGGAAAGCTTTGTCCTTTTTTTAAAATTAATTAATTTTATTTTAATTGTTGTTGCAGTACGATTTTCTGTCTTTTACTCCCATCCCTGCTCACCCACCCAACCCTCCCCACTTCCTTCCCATTTCCACCCTCCCCCTAGTTTTTATCCATGTGTCCTTTATCCTTGTTCCTGTAAACCCTTCCCCCTTTTCCCCTGAAATTCCTTCCCCTCTCCCCTCTGGTCACTGTCAGCCTGTCCCCCGTTTCAGTGTCTTTGGTTCTATTTTGCTTGTTTCTTTTTTTTTGTTGTCTAGCTTCCTGTTAAAGGTGAGATCCTGTGGTATTTGTCTTTGGAACAGAAAACAAAACAGTCCCGTGTGTGTCTCCAGGCTTCCTTCTTTTTCTTTTTCTTTTTTTTTTTTTCTCCAAAAGGTCGTTTGATTCTAGTTTCAAAACAATGGGGATTCTCCGTGGTGTCAGAGCGTCCCCGGGCTCAGGCAGGTGCCACTTTCATATTTGCTTAATTGTTCTCGCCATTGCTGTCCCCTGGGGCTGGCTTTCCTGAACTATTATTTAGGAGGAGGCAGCAGGCAGTCTGGCGAAGGGAAGCAGGTTGTCAATTAAAACTCCATTCTCTGAGCTTCATCTTGCTGGGATCCCCTAAGAGGTCACGACCGACACCGGGACCAGGGTCAAGGCCGTGGCGATGAATCTCTCTCACTGCTATTAGGGCTACAGCAAGCCCGAACATTCCTGCCATCAGTCAGCTACGCAAGGTCGACACGGAGTCACCGTGAGGCTGGGAACCTTCCTCCAGTCCCGGCATCTAGCCGGGGGCAAACCAGAGCTGCATGAACTTGGGGTTCACATTTAGAGCAGTACACTAAGCCACTACTCAGGATTATATATACATAGGTATATTGGTATTATACCTACATATATGTGTATATTGCTATACAATATCTATTATACTATAGATATATATATCTCTATATATATGTAGGTATACATATATATGTATATTGGGATATAATATCTATTATACCATATACACAAGTAGATATAGTATATATATATTTGTGTGCCATATTTACAAAAGGATATAGTATGCATATCCATGCATACAAAGAGACATAGGACATGCATGCACACACATGTATACTATATATGTACACAAATAGACAATATATTTGTATACTACGTTTGTATGTGGTATATATTTATATACTCTACTTGTATAACTGTATATTTGTATATCATATCTACCCATCTGCTGTATTTGTATCTCATATATAGCATGTGTTTTTACATATACACACCATATATGTATCTGTGTTATGTCATAACATGTGTACGAGTGCCTGTATATTTCAGAACTTTGGGGAATCATCCTAAACACTAAATTCCCAGGCTCGTGAGCGCTCTGACGAAAATAAGTGAGCACATGTGTGTGCACGAGCAAGCCTACCTGCAGGACTCTTTGCCTACAAAACCATGAGGCGAGATTCGCCAAGCGATGAGGTGGTGAGTCCCGTGGGGAATGTGAGCTGGTTGGATGGAGCTCAGCAGACTCCCCCTCCCTGCAGGGCACAGGCAATTGGACCGGGAAGCAGAGAAAATGGAATAACTCCGTGTGGGGACTTGAATTATGCAGGGGATGGATCCTTTTGTCGCTTATATACATGTCTAGTCATCATGTTGTACACCTGAGGCTACTGTAATACTGTGTGTCTACTGTCCTTGAAAAGAAATTGAGGAATAAAAATCAATAGTCAAATAATATGCTGAATCTGTGCAGATTCAGCATATTATTTGACTATCGATTTGGCTATTGGTTTGGCTATTGATTTGGCTATTGATTTAGCTATTTGACTATTGATTTGGGCGTTGGGTCAGACTCAGGCACTTTGGAGAGGTGGTTCGTGTGATTCATGGGTATAGGAGATCTATTTCACTTTGAAAGTCGTAGCAATGCCCTGTACCTGGTACTGTAGCCCATTCCCCAGGGGGTCTCACGGTGGCCCTGTCCAACAGATGGCCGGCACGTCCATCAAGTGGGTCCCTCGCACCCTCCACTTTGGAAGGTCTTTCATTTAGTTCGTTTTCATAGGGCTGCAGGCTCTTGTCAGCTTAATGAACACTCTAATTTCCTCTGGGAAATGCAGATGAACCTGTTGGATAAGGACGGAAAACCTCCAGTGAGTGAGTTAGAGAAAATACGAACGAAAAAGAAAGACTTCTGGATCATTCCCGTCATTGGAATCGGATTTAAAAAAAAAAAGTGTGCACGACCACGGAGAGGAACCGAGGTCCTTCTGCACAATTTTGGAGAGAACGTGAACCAAACTCCACTTTTATGAATTCTGCCGGTGAAGTCTGACATCTGCTGTTTTTTCTGCCATCGTGGTTTCCATTTCATTCTTTCTCTTTCTCTCTTGTTTCCCTGTCACTTTTCCCCCTCCTCCTCCCTGCCCGTCTTCCTCTTCCCTTTCTGGACGTGGAAGATGCATGCATTATGGAAATGTGGGTAAACAGAGGCAAACTGTCAAAAGGAATTCGTGAAATCTTTCACAGAGTGGGGAGTGCAGGCCCACATGGTCGGAAATGTGGTCTCCCAAAATCGAGGCAGATGCTGGGAACAAAATATACATATACATATAGTAAAAACTTATACAGTGTGGTCTCCGCAGGATCCTAAAGACCCACTAGTTTAGCGATTTGCTAGAAAGGACCCACCTCACTCACCCCAGGGTTAAACGTGCAGCCCACTAAAGCCAAAGAGGCTGGTAGGAACAGCGCGAACCCATTCTACATGGGCGAGGGCTACAGACGTCCAAGGCAGACTTCCATGGGCTTCTCCAACCATATCAGGGGCGGGTTTTGTGTTTCTCTCCATCCCCAGCCTTGAAGGATGTTGTCAAGACACCCTTGCTAGCTCCCCGGCGTCTTCGAGTCTGAAGTCCTTTAAAGGAAGCTGGCCACAAGGGCGCATACCTGGCATGGGACCCGCCATGGCACCGACCCAGCCAGGTGACAGCATGTCACCTGTCGTGACAGCTGAGTGTATCTCAGCCTCTGCCTCTCCCAGGTAGGATGCCCTCTGACCTGGTCACCGTAGGGGATTCGTTTTCATCTCACATTCGCGGTCAAGGTTGGACCAAGCATCATGGTCTCGACTAGAGAGCCGAGAAAAGAGAGTAGCGGATGCCTTGTGGTGGGGGGGGGGGTTGACTCACAAACACCCACACGACGAAGGAAGGACTTGTCTCTTGTGTGACAGACCCTAAATGTTGTGGCCAGAGTCATCACGTTTGGAGGCGAACCAGGAAAAAAATGGCACCATAAAATATCGTTATCGGGAGGAGACATCTTTTAGAGGAGCCGATGGAGCTGGCTGTGGGTTTCCAAGGAAACGTGGCAGCACCAAGCAGGTACGTACCACGCAGGTGGCTCCGTGGGTCCCCATGTGTCAGGCAGGTACTAGATTTACCTGGCGGATCCCTTCGTAAGTTGTATAAATGTCTAACCACAATGCCGTGTACCTGAGGCTCATACAACATTGCCTATCAAAAGTCACTGAAGTCACGAAAATTAAAATTGAAAATCAGAGAGAGTCAAGCTCCACCATACAAGAATAATAAAATTTGAAATGTAATATGGATACCCTCCAAGACCTGTAAGACCAGCGCACTCAACCACCATTCGACAGGAAAACATAATTCAGCCAAAAGATGATCGTCAATGCAAACAAAAATAAATAGCCCTTGAGAAGGTCCCACACTTATCTTACCGAGCGTCTCCGAGGTTGGAACTCTAAAATAGAGAAGAGTGTTTTTTTCTTAACGCATTTCTGACAGGAGGAGGAAGGATACAAGGGAACGTTATAGGGTTGTGCAATCAGACACAGTCAGGTTTGAACTGGAGTTCCGCCGTCACAGCTGTAGGATTTGGATAATGAAGGAAACCATCAGAACCTCACCACGTGAAAAGATGGGAATGATGTTTCCTGTGTCATGAAGACATGGGCACTGGACTCGTTTTCACATAACATGTTCCCTGAGCAGGCGATGTATGTCACCAACACACACAACATCAGATGTGTCAGGGATAAAAAGTCAATGCAGATGACACACTTACTGGGGGGGGGGGGGGGAATTAGCTTCGAAGAAGAAAAGATGATGAAAAACAGAGTAAAAGGTCTACCATCCTTTCTTGAAAAGTTGATACGCTCTGTGACGAGAAGAAGAGGGAGGAGGAATAAATGGTAAGACGACGAGTCCAGAAGAGGAGACAACATCTGGGTTGGGAAGGTGAGGAGGCAGAGGAGGGGGGCCTCAGGTGTGTGTGGAGGAAACAGGTGGAATCCACAGGCTGAAGACTGGAATGATTAGACACATCCCAAAGTTCCTCATGAGACAGGAAACCTTCTCACCTCTCCAAATCGAAAACCAATCCAAGTAAACACCAGCTGTAATAAAAACATCCATTAAAAAATAAAAGAAACTCATGGTCTCATGAAGTCTTTGCCTCCTTCCTTATTTCTTCTTACCAATAATCATAGAAGAACCTAGTTCCAATGTGTTCAGGGGACGTGGAAAATATTGGGGTGGATAAATGCTAGGAGTTTCTGTGTTGCCTCATGAGAAAGTCTCCTGACTCATTGTGAACTCTGGCAACGGCATTCTGGAAAAAGGTTTCGTGTGTGTTGATTGGAAACAGAATGGACAATTATATTGATTTCCCCTTTTCTAATTACATTCCTTCCTCTTGAATTCTTCTCCGTGAGTCAATTCTATAAACATTACAGATGGGGGATCATAAAAAAAAAACAATAATAGCAGCGGGCCATTAAGAGAATCAATACACGATAAAATTAAACCTCCAAAAATCTACTTAGAGGTTAAAATCAGTGGTTAAAATGATTTGGGAGTATCATTTTTTTTTTCTTCGATAGACTGAAAACATAAGTCTTCTATTTCATAGACAATTTCCTTTTCAACACTCAACACACGTAGAAGTCTCAATTGTGAAATATTCCAGTTTCTTCTCGGTTATTGTTCGCCATTCACGCACGGACTCAGCACGCATTTCCAAGAAGTAAACTCTTACCTAACTCAAAAGCAGCCCCAGAATGCCCTTGGTGGTCTGGGCTACCAAGTGGACACGGGTTAAAACAAAGCATGGCCCTTGAAGAGTGAAACGTGTCCTGGGCCTGATTGTGAGCTTCGCCTGCTTTCTGATGCACCGCAGTGAAAAGCATCCTTCCTGCCCACGAAGTGGGGTGGGGGGGGGTGGGCATCGTGGTGTGATTTTTAACAAGCCTATATATTTCAAGAAAATTACATATGCATCAGGGGGAGCTACTCTGGGAAGAAGAAAAAAAAAGTTGAGCAAAAAACAGTTTTGCTGCGTGCGGCAAATTGCTCCAAATGTTAGACTTGGCGTGGAGAGAACCATGTGGAAGCGGCGTTTGTCAGTCAGGAAACTGAGGGGAGAAAAAAAAAAAAGAAACAGCCCTGAGCAAATTCTCATCTTCTCCCTGTGAATACTGCAATTTAGATACATGCTTACCATTCCCTTCTGATGTGCTTCTGATGGCCACCCAGGTGTCCCGGCAAAAACAGTGAAATCAGATGGACCAGAATAGCTCGTGCCTTATGCCACCTTTTTTTTTCTGTGTGTGGGGGGGAAGTCAAACATGAAAAAAAAGACACTTGGGCTGTTTCCAAATATTTGGCTCTTGCAAATAACGCTGCGATAAACATAGGGGTGTATATACTGTTTCAGATTTGTGTTTTGGATTTTTGAGGGTTATGTTCCCAGAAGAGGGATCGCTGGGTCAAAAGTGGTGCTATTTTTTTTAAAGAACAACTTTTTAAAGGTTTTATTTATTTATTTTTAGAGAGGGAAGGGAGGGAGAAAGAGAGAGAGAGAGAAACATCCATGTGCGGTTGCTGGGGGCGGTGGCCTACAGCCCAGGCATGTGCCCTGACTGGGAATCAAACCTGCGACACTTTGGTTCGCAGCCCGCGCTCAATCCACTGAGCTACGCCAGCCAGGGCTAAAGTGGTGCTATTTTCAATGTTTGGAGGAAATTCCAGGCTGCTTTCCACAGGGGCTGCCCCGGTCTGCCACCCCACCCACGGTGCACCAGGTCCCCTTTCTCCACCTCCTCGCCAGCACCTGTTGTTTGTTGACTTATTGATGACGGCCATTCTGGCAGCTGTGAGATGGTGTCTCACGGCGGCTTGAATTTGCATCTCTCTGATGATTAGCGATGTGGAGCATCTTTTCACACATCTAATGGCTGCAAAGGAAACACAGACAGACTCACAGAAAGATAAACAGCAGGCTGACAGCTGTGTAGGTTGGGGCGGGGCGGGGCTGGAGACTTGGTATTGGGGTGGAGGGACTGAGCAGAAAAGAAAAAGAGAAAAAACTCACGGACACAGTCATGTGGTGATGGCTGCGGGGAGGTAGTCGGGGAGGTAGGAGAATGTGAAGAGGGTAAATAGCAATGGAAGGAGGCTGGACTTGGGGTAGTTGAACACGCAGTGCAGTGTACAGAGGGCGTGCCGTGGAATCACCTGAAACCTGTATAATTTTGTTAGCCATTGTCACCCCAAATATAATCAAAAGGCAAAATAAAAAAGAAAGAAAGAAAGAAAGAAGAGGAAAAGAGCAAGCAGCTCAGCTAAGCTAAAAAAAGTAATTGAGCCCTGCCTGGTGTAGCTCCGTGGATTGAGCTCAGGCTGCAAACCCAAGTGTCGCAGGTTCTATTCCCAGTTGGGGCACATGCCTGGGTTGCAGGCCACGGCCCCCAGCAACCGCACATGGATGTTTCTCTCTCTCTCTCTCTCTTTCTCCCTCTCTTCCCTCTCTAAAAATAAGTAATTAAAACCTTAAAAAAGAGAGATACATTGATTTGTTAAAAAATAATAAAAAAATAAAAACAACCCTTTAAAAAAAAGTCATTGAAGGTGGAGAGCCGGGGGCATGGAGGGATGGAAAACCCAAGACATGTATGTGCAGGGGCCACATGGATGTCACTCTTTATTGGGTTGGGGTTCGGGGGTCCCCCAAGGAAGCCTGCCACACACAGCAGCCTACGCCCACCACCACCTGGGTGGCTTCGGAACCTTCACTGATTGCGTAACTGACGCCCCACCCCCCAGCTCTCTGCGCAGGAAGACCACCCGGCGCGCCTGCCGTGGGCGAGTGGGTCTCCGAGGGGTGTGTGGACATCTGGTGACCGAGTGATGGGCAGGCGCGGGAGACCGGAGGGCAACCGGCGGGGTCTCCCGTGACACAAGGCTGGCCGGGGCCTCGCTGCCGGGGTGGAGTAACAAGACGTGATGAGGCACAGCTAGAGGTCGTCAAAGGGAGTTATTTTCTCGGTGGATCTTGTTGCCTCACCCGCGGAGACACATCCTATCCCGTGCCATTGCACCCCAGCAGCTTCCGGTGGGCTGCGTGTTTCTGGGGTGCCCGGAGGTGCTCCACCCTCCCTGTGAACTTCACACAGGCACGGTAAAAAAATGTTGAAAATAGCCCTGGCTGGCGTAGCTCAGTGGATTGAGCGCGGGCTGCGAACCAAAGTGTCGCAGGTTCGATTCCCAGTCAGGGCACATGCCTGGGTTGCAGGCCACAGTCCCCAGCAACCGCACATGGATGTTTCTCCCTCTCTCTCTCCCTCTCCCTCTCTCTCTCTCTCTCTCTCTCTCCCCCCCTCCCTCCCTTCCCTCTCTATAAACAAATACATAAAAAAATCTTTAAAAAATGTTGAAAATAAGACGATTTCGTTCCTCTCTCCCCCATTTGCATAATTAGCCGACGAACCCTGCTGGGGGTAAGTGACCGTGTGCGTTATCTACGGGCTGCTGGTGACTGTTACACACGGGAAGGGAAAAAGAGGGAAAAAGATAGAAAAAAAAAAAAGGTTGATGAATGCCGAGCCGTTTCAGTGGTTTTAATTAAAACATTTGTCATGCCGGAGACTAATTAGTAATTACATAAGAAAGTCGTTACGCGCTGCCAGAGAAAACATTGCTGTGGGTTTCCGCGCAAATTTGGGCTTCAAGTAAATAATTGTTTAAGTCGCAATTAATTACTTCATAAATTATGTTGCCACGGCATCGTTTTAATGAACTTACGTTTGTTAATAACTCCGAGAAGGTCTTCTTTCCTGCAGGACTGACATGCATATCGTTTAATAACCGATCCAATGTAGACGTGAAATGCAAATGATTTTAGATAAAGTGCTTCTCATGGTTAGCATCTCAGGATGCCGGGCGTTATGTATTTACGGGGTTTATTAATATTTTGCAAGGCACAAACACAGGTTCCAAAGTTACATGTAGCAGATTCTTGTTCACGCTTGGGTTCGGGGATGAAGTTGGGGACTCTTGTGCAGTTCTGGTCGATGTGACATTTCTATACCGTAATACGGTGCCTCCTCGGGTAACCATTTCATGGAATGATTGTCAGTTCTACACGCAAAATCCAGTTGAAGCCCACAGAGTAGGGTTTTTCCTTGAGGAAAACCTTGCTGTTCTATCACTCATGTTGCATTGGGACCCTGTAGTTAGTTAGCGCTCCTTTTCTGTGATGTTCAGGGAGCAGTAGCCGTGGAAGGAGGAAAGAGGCAGACTTCTATTGATGGGTTTGGGTTTCTGTGAGCACCTGGCCCGGGAAGCTCCTTACTCCGGAGGGATTCCATCTTTGTGTTTAATTATTTGCTTAATCTCGTCTCTGTCTGTGATGTATTTATTTGCTTATAATATCCCGTCACAAGCCCTGGCTGGCATAGCTCAGTGGATGGAGCGCGGGCTGCGAACCAAAGTGTCCCAGGTTCGATTCCCAGCCAGGGCACATTCCTGGGTTGCAGGCCATGACCCCCAGCAACCGCACATGGGTGTTTCTCTCTTTCTCCCTCCCCTCCCTCTCTAAAAATAAATAAATAAAATATTTAAAAAAAAATATCCCGTCACCCCTCCCAACACACACCCACCCACACACACACACACACACACACACTGTCAGAGTAGATACATGAAGCCACAATCTCCATGACTTTGAACGTTATTCCCAAGAGAGGGCTGGCCAGTGAGTAAATACTACATAATTATTAGTACCCATTTCAATGAATGAATGAACGGGCTTCTTCTTTATTAAATTGTTAAATATTTCCAGGCTCAAGACACCCATTAACTTCAACGGCTCTTCCTGGAAGAGCAAGTATAAATTATTGTCAGTTAGGGGTTTTTTTTTTAGCTAATAAAAGGGGGGGAGAACCTGGGGTTTCCTGGGCTGCCCTTGGGGGAATCACTGCCCTTCCAAATGGGGCGGAATCATTTTGGCTTCACTCCTTTTCTTTCTAAGCCGCAGGCACGAAGCAAGAAACCCCGTCTCCGTTTCCTCTGGGTCTCTATTAGAACCTGTCGCCTGAAATGAAAACATCACATAAGAAATTTTCTATTCTTCTGCCTGTTTTGTTTTCCTTCGGAAGACGCCTTTAAGATGTTTTCCCACGTTCCCTCCGAGTTATTTTCATCTTTGGATCATGAAAGGAACGCCGTGTCACTCGGTTGGGGGTGGGATCCGAGTTGACTTTGTTGATGAGTCGAAGCCTTTGCTCGGGCTGGAGGCGTTATTGATGTGTCCGACGGAGTATTGCAGAGGCCATGGAAAGTAATTAAATGGGAGTAGGAATCCGTTGGAAGGCAAAACACGAAATTATTAAATGGCTAGGCCGTAATCAAGTGTTGCATCTTAATTAAAGAATGTGGAGTGTCTTCCTTCTTTTCAGAGGGGCTTGAGCTCCGTGGAGAGTTGAGTGGTGTGGGCACCGTGGTGGGCATGCGCGGTTCTTCTCGGCTTCTTGTCTCAACTCTGGATAACCGAACTTACACACCCAGCCGGCTGGGACAGAATAATGTCACCCTCAACACTCACTGAGGGCCAGTCCTGTGTCTGAGCCGTTCACACACAGTAGGAAGTTCATTCTACCCTCCTGAGAAAGGCATAGGGCCATGCCTTTATTGTCCCATTTCGACAGCTGGGGACACCGAGGCCCAGGGAGGTGGAATCATAAGACTGCCCAGCAGGGCACTGGCAGACCCAGAAGTGGACCTCCTGATGGTTTGTCCCAGAAGCTGTGTTGTGACAACGTCATTATCCATCACACTCTCAGAATCTAAAGACAACGTGGAACCACAGTATGGTGTCGTGTGGGCAGTGGTCACGGCTCTCATCCTATTCACGGACTTTGTTTATAATGGCGAGGGCTGTCACGCTGGAGTTATATTGGTGATGACGATCATTTCGTCGGTTATCGCCTCTCTAAACATTCGGACCGTCTACGTAGGTGGCTGCCCCTACCCTGGAGAAGCGTCGTGCTGACTTCCAGGCCATCTGGGAGTTCATGGAAGGTGATGCAGCAGGAGAAAGGAGGAGCCAGGCGCACATTTGTCTTCTGTGTCCGTGTCTCGTGCGCCTGACCTACTTTCCTGTCCGTGCTCCATCATGCACACCACAAAAAAAAAGATTTCTGGTTGCCGACTTCTGAGCGCTGAGCTGCTGATTGGGATTCCACACCACCTCACGCATGGTCCGCGTCATTGCACAAAGCTGTATCATCGAGGGTGAGCCCTGCGATTGTGTCAGCCAGTGGGCAATAACAGAGGTTTTTATATCAACACGGAGAGACCCAGAATGCCTCCCCCGGAAGGGGAATGCTCTGTCGTGCCCAGGGCCAGGGCTAATGCTCCTCCCTCCGTGGAGATGAGAAATGACCCAAAGAGTCATATACGGTTTGCAGTGCCATTTTATTGGGTTGCTAGACTGCTGGGGATTCAGCTGACATTGACCGTTGCTTTTATATATTTTACAGATTACTCTCACCGAATGGGGATGCACACGAGTGTGGGCACACACGAGTATTGTACTCTCTGCTAGCTCATGGTGTTAACGTTTTTACACACATCATCTCCCTGTTCCACTGAGGTCTGCTAGCTGGGTGGTACGCCGTCTCACTTCATAGATGAGGAAGGAGACTGCAGGGAACTTAGACAATGCGTGCAAAACCAAAGACCTATGAGATGCCCCAACTCCTCAAAATTGTGTAATTCTCAGTCCCATTACTTAATTATTCTGCCATGAAAATGTCATGATTGTTTGACTTTATTTCGTATGAAAATTCAGCCTTCAAGCCTTCTTGACCTTAAAAAAAAGTAGCTGAAGTATGATTCTAAAATCCACACAGCCAACGAACACGGGGGTGATCCCTTCAAGCAGAACGCCTTTTTAGTTTAAACTTAGAATGCCATGTGCCATTTTTGCTGTTATTTGTCACTTTTGTGGCGTGTGCTGCATTTTTTCCTGTCCTGTGATTTCGATGCACGACTGAGTTAAGAGAAAGGTGCAAGTGAGCAGTGGCCAACCATTTGCATTTCTTTAATTTACATCTTGTAAAATGGGGAGGAGGAGCCCTGGCTGGCGTAGCTCAGTGGATGGAGCGTGGGCTGCGAACCAAAGCGTCATAGGTTTGATTCCCAGTCAGGGTACATGCCTGGGTTGCAGGCCACGGCCCCCAGCAACCACACATTGATGTTTCTTTCTCTTTCTCCCTCCCTTCCCTCTCTAAAAATAAATAAGTAAAATCTTAAAAAAAAAGAAGGAGGGGAGACAACACCCACCCCATCAATTAGCATTTAAAAAAAATGAGGAGGGAAATGCCTGGCCCTTTATAAAGAATATTCCTGCTTTCTCCAATGACAATTCCCATTCGGTGTGATTCTATATGAGTTTCAGAGGCACCGCAAAGTGGTTAGAAAATTGTGTGCTGTGCCGAGGGGTCCCCTGCCTCGTCAGGTACTCAGCTGGCGCCATACACAGCCATCACAACATCATTATGTTTTCTGTGTCTTACCGACATGAAGCAGTTTTCCCGCCTCTTCCACTTCCAACAAACAACCGTCAAGCACACGGCCACGGAGACGAGGAGACGTGTATTTCTCTCCACCCATCCCATGGCTGTTTCAAATCATTTTCTTATCACTGTTCTTCTGCAGCGACTTTCAGGCAAGCATCTGAACAGATTTTCATGAATAGAATAGCCTATTTTCCAGTACGCTCTGTAATTAATTTTCCTGTCTTTTTTTTTTTTTTGAAAAATTCAGTCTATATTTATCCGTTCTCCTGTCAAAAGGCAGAAGGCAAAGTTAAACCAACTTCAGCAAAAAGAGAAGGAAATTGGTCTGACCCACACCAGATCTGAATAGAACACCTGAAACCACGTTGTAAATATGGATTTTTCGTCCCTGTTTCAGCCGCCCTTCCTTCCCCGATTTATTTCGTTGGGATCACGGGGTTTCTCTTCGAGGGGGCGGGGGAGAACATGCTTCCTAATTGTTCCCATTGCCGGTGGGAAGAAAAAAATAAAGCATCTTCCTGTGTTTGTCCCTCCGCTGATGAAGCGTGCAAGAATCTTGATCAACTAACCATGGCTGCCAAAGTATCATCCCTGAACCAGGGGCATGAAGAGAACATGGAATCCTGTTAGGGAAGCACATTCTTGGGTCGTGCCCTCCACTTACACAATCAGCCTCGGTGGGGCTGAGGCCCTACTGGGTGCATTGCAAGCAGCCCTCCAAGCGATCCTGCTCAGCACCTCACGTTTTCGGTCTTGGTGTTGTCAGTGTTTCCCCAGAACAACTGGAGATGCTTGAAAGGCCAAAGCGAAGTGTGTGGCCACGTCTGAGACCCTGGCTCATTGGAGGAATTCGAGGGGAGGAAGCTGTGGCTGACAAGACAACACTGAGAAAAACAACAGTGTGGGCCACGTTGCACAGTCACGTCTCGGGGTCTCATTCATGTCCAAGGTCAAAAGCTCTAGGGTCAAGTTTCTCCTCTAGGTGTGCTGGCCGCCCAGGGCCAAGGGATGTTTACCCAACCCAGAGGCTTGTTAGCCAAGGACAAACCGGGCAGCTGCCGTATCGACTTAAGGAAGGGGGTTGAGAAAACCACCACACACGGAGGCCTGTCTTATCGATGCGTTTCTCCAGCCCACGGAAAACATAGGTGGTCGTCAAGAACAATGCAGACGTGAGGAAGTCAGGTGAAACATTCGCTGTTGCTACACACATGATGTATATCACTCTGGTGATGAGTCTCACGTGTCACGTTGTCTAGTCTGTGAGGCTCGGACATTTTAACCAACTCCAGTCCGCAATGTCTCTGTGAAGGCGTCTGCAAAACAGGAGTTGAACATCTAAAGTGGTCGACTCGGAGTGGGCCAGGTTATCCACCACAGTGTGGCCGGGCCTCATAACATCGGTTGGAGTCCTGCAGAGAGAAGAGCAGCCACCTGCCCAAGGAGGAAGCATTTCTGTCTCCAGAAGGACTTCTGATTGGAATTGCAAGATCAGCTCTTCCCAAGGTTTCCGGCCTGCTGGTCGACCCTTGTCAACCCCCTCCAGCGTGACACAACCAGTTCCTTAAAAATCTCTGTCTCTTAGTCCTGGCTGGCATAGCTCAGTGGATGGAGCGCAGGCTGTGAACCAAAGTGTCGCAGGTTCGATTCCCAGTCAGGGCACATGCCTGGGTTGCAGGCCACGGCCCCCAGCAACCGCACATGGATATTTCTCTCTCTCTCTCTCACTTTCTCCCTCCCTTCCCTCTCTAAAATACATAAATAAAATCTTCTAAAAAATCTCTGTTTTTTGTTTCTCTTTGAGTCTCTATGACTCTAGGTCTCTGTGTCTGCTTCCTTCTCTTTCTCTGTCTCTCTCCCTGGATAGATAGATAGGTAGGTAGATAGATAGATTGATAGACAGATAAACACATAAAACTACTATGGTAGATGACAGATATAGGATAGATATCCATCAGATGGATAGATACACAATATACATACAGATTTCTCACTGGTTCTGATCTCCGGAGAATCGTGGCTAATACACCATTCCATTTACTATGTCACCCGTCTTCCCCTGCATTTCCTGTAGCACTTGGCAACCCGTCTCCGATTTCCTGGACCATTCTGCATCAGATTTTGTGTGGACAAGGACTCACGGGGAGACAGTGGGGGCGTCTCCCTCCCGTCGGTGGGGAGAACGCCTCTTCACAATTGTGTGTGACAAAGAGGGAACGGTGTCGGAGTTTAAAAATAAAATGAAGCTTGAACGCTTCTCCCAACGAACGGTTAGGCTTTGTTCTCTGGGCATCTCGGGAATTTTAATTTCGCTGCTAATTAAATGAGAGGCGGTGGCTTTCTATTCATGTCACCGTGAGGCCGTTTTGTCAGCGGCAAGTGTGTCTGCTCAGTGAATGCACTTTTAAAGATAGAAATGAAGACAAATGGGCGATTTGGTACGAACGTTCTTACAGCAGGAATAGGGGGACTCACTTGCTGTCACACAGACAGTCTGTGCCTGCGTTTTCTTCCAGGCAAAGGACCGAAAAAATGCAAACGTTTTAGGAAGACGCGGCTCTTGGCCACCTTGTGCAGCGAGCGATCTTCCTCGGGTCCCCTTGTTCTCACGGTTCCTCGTACCCCGCACGTGTGAACCCCTTCATGCACAGTGAAGGATCTCAGAATAAGGGAGGCCACTCTTCATGGATCTCCCAGGTTGCTTCCTAAAGCCTGATCACGTCATGGTGACCAGCAGGGAAGGAAATTCGTGGCCATAAACAGGACACAGCCTTCCCAGTGAGGGAGAGTCCAACCCCGGAATCTTACAGTCTTTGGCCGTGAGACCTTGGGCAAAGAGTTTACTCTTGGGCTCTACCTCGACTGAGGACAGAAGGAAGGGTAGAGGTGGTCCCCATGGGATTTTTAAGATTTGGCACTCCTTAGACTTAGCAGTTCGGATTTCTTTGAGGTGAGGCTTGTGCAGTCGTTGGATGTTGGCCATATCTGTGACCTTGACTCATATTCCGTGGACTTTTGACCTCAGCTATGCAAAAGTATTCCCGGAAGTGGCCCAGCGTATCCTGGAGAGAAGATGGGGATGGCGAAAAACATCATTTATAATGAGAACAAATGCTAATTTAAGCACTACATATAAAGGTACTTTGGTTCTTTTTCCTCTGACCTCCGCCCCAAAGTTTTGGGTCCTGTTAAAATTACACCTTCTTAAACACGATGATTAGAATTCTATATAGGAACGTATTTGTTACTCAATATAAGATTATTGGGGTCCAAAAGTAAAAGCTACACTATAATTCGATCAAAAGCGTATCTCTTCTCGTGGGTCACAATTATTTCTCTGGAGTACTTCCTTTTTTTTTTTTTTTTTTTACGGAGACCTAAAATATTCTATCACATTCAGGAGACGGTTGGGAAAAAAATCCACAAAGAAAAGTCGAGAGAAGCTATGTAAACAGTGTAATAATATGCACAACACAAAAACAGACTTGGAGACCCAGATGACAGACGGGTGGTTGTTGCCAGAGGGGAGGGGATGGCGGACTTGGTGAACAAGGTGAAGGGATGGAGAAGCACAGAGTGGCAGGTTACAGATTCGTCACAGGTGTGGAGAGTCCAGCCCAGGGAACATAGCCAATAATATTGCAATAACTACATACGGGGCCAGGTGGGTACTGGAAGTATTGGAAAGGGTGGGGGGATGGATACTTGGCAAGTTATATAAATGTATCCCCACCAATGCTGTACATTTGAAAGTCCTGTGAGATCATCTTGAGTGTTCACTGTCATCAAAGAAAAGAGTAAAAATAAATAAAAACGGAAAACCACAATGAATTTTGAAAAAGTCACATAAATTCAAACCGACTTCAAACCTCTCTGTACAGGAGGGTTAACGGGGATATGGCAGCATCTCGATGACCACAATAAGAACGGAAAATCCTTGGGACTTCAATAAATTATCGAAAATATATTCCTACGTCTGCATCTGTCTTAAGAAAGAAGGGTTTTCAAACAAAAAGGAAGAGGTTTCTATATGGACCTTTGCAAATCTCACTCCAGCAGTGTTCACACTCGGAGAACATTATTAGACTTGAAGATCTTGAGTTTTTCCCCCTACAGTTTTATTGCCTTTTCCCCAGCTCTCTTTTATTTGAGGTACGCCATCCCTTTCCTGTTGGCTTTGAGCTTCGCCTTAAATTGTAAAATAAGCATTTTAACTGCAGCTGAAAGGATGAAGTCATCCGACTGGCGGCTCAACGCTGACTGGCAAAATTACAGGGGACGGCTCTGCTCCGGCAGCTGCGAACATGACGGTTGCTTAAAAATATTATCCCACCTGCCCCCGAAGACACCTTGTGGGTGGCAGGCGGACTTGGATGGTGACCGAAAGTACTGACTCCTAAAGGTTTTATCTCAAACCAGGACTCTTGCAACTACAGAGACTTTGCAGGAGGGAGATGAAAAAAAAAATCTGCCCTAAATCCTGTTTGCAAAGCAAGCTTCCTCCTTTTTCTTAACCTAAAGGAGGTTCTCTGTCTTCTCCGTTCAGTCTGCCTGGGTGGTCTCACTCACCCCGCCCCCACCTGTAACCAGCAATGGGAGGTTGAGGTGCTGGTTCCCAGATTTACACAGCCCACTCAGATCCCCTCCTCCTCCCACTCCCACCCCGAGCCCCCCTCCCCTCCCATCAGCCCACCTCCCTGCCCCGTCTCGCCACCCACATGGATAACATCCGTGGACTCAGGGTGAAACTCATGATTTGCTTGGATCACTTCTGCACTGTTAGGGAAAAAGCTGTGAGTTGCAGATACAACAGGAAGTGTTGAATTTTCCCCTACGACACGTTTCTTTTTTATTCACTTTTGTTCTGGTGTTTATTGTGTCTTTTAAAGTTGTTTCTGGGGTTCCCCGTGCTATTTGTCCATTAATTTCTGGAAAATGAACTTTCAAGTTACTTACAAAATAAAAGTAAAAATAAAATAAAACATCGTTATATATCCTTTGGGAGATCTATTCATTAGTACCTATCTATCTACCTGTTATATGCCTGTCTATCCATACATTTTACCTATTTATCATTTATGTATGTATGCATGTATCTATCATCTATCAATTTTATCCATGTATGTATCTGGCATCTATGTATCTATCAATTATCCATCCACCTATGTATCTATACATTTTATCTGTCTATGCATTTAGCATGCATTATCTGTCTATAACCTGTCACTTATCTTTCTACCTATTTGTCTATCTTTACATTTTATCTGTTATTCATCTATCTACCCTATCTATGTATCTATCAATACCTTTTATCTACATACCTATCATGTCCATGTATCTATCTCTGTATCTGATATCTATCTATCAATCATCCACCTGTCTACTCTCTAGCCATGCTGGTCTCTCTGTTTATCTCTAGACTACCTATGATCCACCTGTACATCTATCTCCAGACTCCCCCCTTAACAAAACAGCCTCCCTGTGTAAATATATATTGATTAAACTCCTGTTCCACGGAGTAGTTAGCAAAACACTGCCCAGAATTTCCTCCCACCGCCGGGCACGCCCCTCTCCACTGTGATGTTGTTGCCTCTCCCTTTGAGAAGGGGTTCTATCTCATCACCACCCCCCCGACCCCCAAATCTGGTCTTGCCTTGTGACTGGCATGGACCCAGAGATTGATCCCCAGGCAGCAAGTGGGGAGCCCCAGGTGGGTGCCTTAAGAGGTCCTGTGGCTCCTTCTCATGCTCTCTTGGCATCGGAGACCCTGGGGGGCACTCTGGATGGACCACCCGCAGGGGGCAATGGCCCTGTCCCCACGAAGCTGGAAGCTGGTGGCAGGCCCCTGAGGGACCAGGAGTGACGGCAAAAGCGCCACCCAGCCAAACCCAGCCCACCCTGCCCAACCCACCGACTGCCAGAACAACAACGAGCCCATAAAGGGTTCTCTCTTTCAAGTGACTTAATAGTTGAGGTCATGGGGTGGCTGACCAGAAAGGAGGGGCTGACTTTCTTTGCACACCGTGCATTCATGAGCACGACATATTTTGTTTTTCCAAGTATACGTTGTTTAAATCTGCTTTAAAACAAAAACTACCTCTTGGTTTCTTACTGATATCTCCCTTAACCGCATTGTAATCAGAGAGAGAAATGATATGTTATTATTTTACATGCATGGACATTACCCTGGTGTTCTGACATATGGCCAGATGTTATGAATATATTCAAAGGAATCATGCAGCCTCTGTTCGCTGGGTATCCCAGTAGTCCAGATTCGTTCTTGTTTTGCTTTGTTCGGCATTTTAAAGGTGCATACTCAGGGTATGCAAGAACAGTTTTATAAAATATATTAATGAGCCCTGGCTGGTGTAGCTCAGTAGATTGAGTGCGGACTGTGAACCAAAGCATCACAGGTTCAATTCCCAGTCAGGGCACATGCCTGGGTTGCAGGCCATGGCCCCCAACAACTGCACATTGAAGTGTGTGTGTATCTCTCTCTCTCTTTCTATCTCCTTTCCCTCTCTAAAAACAAATAAATAAAGACTTTGAAAAAATGTATTAATGAAATGATATGTTTGAAAACACATAGAACATTCACAAAGCGATCCCCATTTTTAAAGAATATAAAGGTCATTTTTTTAAAAGAAAAAATTGACTCCTTGATTTCCATAAGCTTCCGTTTTCTTAGTGGGGCAAACCCCCTACTGAATCTTGTATTTTCAATGACCTGCCTTTATTTAGAGTGTTACCTTGAACCTATGAATGATGCATTATATATTCCATCTTTCAGATGATGGATATTTGGGTTATTACCAGTACTTTTTTATTTTACTACAAACAATGTTACTAACAACATTCTCACTCATGTGGTTTGGCTGGGACATTACATGTAACCGTGGTCCCTTCATGGTGGATCCCAAAGACCCTAAGGAAGGGTTTTGCATGTCACTGCAATGATTTACAACAATCCCTTGCTAGTGTTGTACAACAGAGCCCTAAGCCTTAAAGATGGTGAGGGTTCCTGGTTTGGGCGTCTTCCTGTTAGCCCGATCCTAAGAAACGTTAAGCTTATTAATTGCCTTCGTTCTCAAGTGGATATGAGAGAACATTTTTCAGAACGCAGAGGGAAAACAAACAAGAGATGAAATTAGTTAATTATTTGAGAAATCATGTCAGGCTACATTCAAATGCCTCTTTGTCTGAATTAAACAGATTGTTTTGCATCGTCCAAGGGAGAGATGAATGAACACAGAATAAAAACCGGCTTCCTCTGGACCTGAGGATCCAGTCCCTCGATTTGTGTGTATGTCTTCAGCTCAGCTGGTGTTTCTGAGTGCCTCAGAATGTCTGTGCCACGGACAACCCATCCACTTGTTGTGAGAGATGCCCAGTGTTTGCCTTTTTTAAAAGATTTTATTTATTTATTTTTAGCGAGGGAAGGGAGGGAGATAGAGAGAGAGAGAGAGAGAAACATCCATGTGTGGTTGCTGGGGGTCATGGCCTGCAACCCAGGCATGTACCCAGACTGGGAATCGAACCTGCGACACTTTGGTTCCCAGCCCGCACTCCATCCACTGAGCTACACCAGCCAGGGCTTCTTCTGTCTCTTATAAAAGGACATCTGCCACTCGATTTACGGCTTGGGTCCGCCGTCCGTGGACAATGCCACTATGAACCTGTGTGTACATGCACTTGAATCCATGTTTTCCATCATTTAAACTATTGCCGACGGCCACCCAGCCCCTGTCCCTCTTCCTTCTGGCTGTCACCACACTGCTGTCTGTGTCCGTGGGTCATGCATATATTCTTTCAGAAATGTGGGGAATGGTAACACTGTGGGGATTTTTCTATCTGGAATATTGCCACGGGGGACGCATTCGTGACCATGACAGATATCTGCTTTGCGAGAGCGGGCCATTGCATCGCCTGTGGCAGGAATACCTACCCATCCTTTCCGTGTTTCCTGCTGGGGAAGTCGTTTTGACACGTTATTGAGGAGCGTGATTAAATCATTGCACTTCCCTTATTGCAAACAGAAGTAAGAGACGTGGAGAAAAAATGATATATGCCTGAAAGGACCACACGAGCGCTCTGGCCCCTGACCCCAGTGTTCAACACCTCCTAGTTCATTCCCAGTCGGTAGCTCGGGGGCAGATTCCTGGAACGCCCGTGTGTGACCCGGGTGTGCGTGCTCCAAGCCCCTCTGTCCCAGCTCTGCCTGGTCATGAGTGAGGCACACCCTTTGTAGATGTATCCAACGTGTCTGTTGAGTGGGCCCCATCACCCGTCTGCTTGCATTCCTTGCTGTCCTATCCCCAAACCTCCCAGAACATGCCTTCCTCTCGCCCATGGGCCTGGTGGCCCTGTGGTTCCACACACCTGCAAGACCATCTTCCTCTTTCTAGAACGTTCTCTGAAACCTTGTGTCTGGGTCTCTTCTGGACATTATACTTTTAGACTTAATGTAGGCACCGTTTCTTTGGGGGGAACCTCTCGGATTCTTGAAGCTGCTGGGAGAAGTCCCTGTGGTGTCCCCCTGTCTCCCTGGGCAGGTGACCCTGTCTCCCATTTCGGAGTTCCACTTACGACTAATGTCCTGCTTGTTCTGGGGGCCGAACCGCCCCTAGACCCTGGGAACATCGTGAGGATAATGGCCGTACGGCGAAGCCAATTTGCATGAATTCCTCGGAAACCTTCCAGACCACTTGGAACAGGTCCCTGAACCCACAGGATCACAGTTACAATAGTGTTATTTGCCTCATAACCATTTTTTTATGATATGTCGTTGTTTATGCTATTCCAGCTGTCCCAGGTTTCCCCCTGTGCCCTCCCCTTGTTCCCATACTCAGAGCCCACACCATTGTCCCTGTGCCTGGGCCCTGCCCTGATGTTCGTCCACTGGTCCCTTCACCTTCCTTCAATCCGTCCCCATCTCCTCTCCCCTCTGACAGCTGCCACTGTGACTGTCCCCTGTCTCCACGCCTCTGATCCCCACGTTGCTCTGCAGTTAATCTTGTTCCTTAGATTCCACTCACAAGGGAGATCACGCAATCATTTTCTTTTGGTTGTTATTGTCCTCATTGTGGATATCGGCCACCCAGCACAAACCCGCCATCCCACCGCCGACTTTGGTGTGAGGAGCTCCTTCTGTCTTCCCGACGGATGGAAGGGTGTTGGCCCCTCGGGGGCAGAGAGTGGCTGCAACGCAGTGACCGGAGCCCATCTGTGTTGCTGTGATATCACAGGCACCCCAGCACGGCCCCCCCCCAACCCCCCGTGAAGGCAGAATCCACTCCGTTAACTGATGGAGTGTCCCGGATAAAGGCTGCCGCCCGCCCTTGGCAGCCCCAGCTTTCAGGACTCTCGCTAGAAATGGCAGTTGAAAAGATTATCTCCGAGCGGCGCTAAATAATAGAGTATTCTTCGGCTTTGAAGAGCCCCGTGCTCCCTGCGGGCCCGGTGACATTTGTGGAGCAAGCGTTCTGATCCCCACAAAAGCGGCCGCTGCAAATAGAGGAGAGGGAAGACAGGGAGGGGATGTTAGCGCCTCCTTCCCGTGTCTTTGTGGAAGGGGCTGAAGGCGTGCCTGCTCTCCTTTCTTCATTTTCACGGAAGGCAGAGGCGTCGCAAGAGAAGGAGGGGATGCAAGTGCTTTGGAAGGAGGTGGAGTTGCCAGTTGGATAGCACTGTGAATGGAGCCTTTTACAACGGTGGATTTTTTTTTCTTACGTTGTGAAATTTTCCTTAATGCGAACAGATGATAATGTAGTTACTGTTTTTTTTTTAATCTCCACCTGCTGGTGTTTGTTGATTTGAGAGAGAGAGAGAGAGGAAGAAGGGGGAAGAGAAGGACAGACGGACAGACACACACACAGAGACAAAGAAGGAGAGAGAGAAGAGAAACATCCATTGCTCGCCTCCTGTATGTGCCCCAACTGGGGATCGAACCCTCAACCTTTCGGTGCATGGGACAATGCTCCAACCAACTGAGCCACCCGGCCAGAAACCACAGCTGTTATGCTTTAGGAAAGTAAAAAGAATGACTTGTTCCTTTAAAGGGTAAGCACGACCATTTGGGAAGCAAGTAGCCCCCGTGGGAACTGTTACTGAGCACGGCGATGAACTCCAGACAAATTTTCCAGGTGACTCTAGAAGGCAGACCCCTCCCCATCGCCGTCCTTCCTTACAGGCGTTTTAAAAGTGCAACTCACAGGGTTTTTAGGAGAAGGTGATGACGGTCACATACAGTTGCAGGACTCCTGCAGGACCTCTCACTGCCTCAGAAATATGTGTCTGTCCCCACGCTGCCTAAGGGACAATGTGCAAATGCTGACGGTCAGTCTGGCCAGGTGCAGCTCCTTCTGCAAACCCAGGGCAGGCGCCGACCAGAAGCCACAGTCTGCACCTCCACCCCCAACTTCCCTCCTCACTGAGTCACAACACAGGGTTGGGGGGAGGAGGCAGGGTTCTGTCCCTCCACTTGACTTCTGCAAGCTCCCATGAGTGTCCTATGGGTGTTCCTTAGGGGGACTGGCCCCCGACTCTCTTTCCCTGGACCCCGACCCCAGGATCTCACTCAGGGGAACTGTACGTCTGTGTGGTGGTCCCGTGCCTTCCTGAGAGGGGCCCCAGAGATCCTGGACCCCCTTCATTTCATCGGCCTTCCTCTGCCACCCACACGGCAGCCACCCCGAACGGAGCCCGGATGCCTGGTTTTCTGAAATTCTCCGCCACCTGGAGCCTGGAGCGTCAACCTGCCAGCCTCAGTTACTGCAGTATTGCTGGCTCTGTTTCTCGTGCTGGACTTTGCATCCCTGTGCCCACTCTGCAGCCGCCCGTGTGTGTCTTAATCCCTGCTGCACGGTGGCTTNTGA